>NW_013670573.1:22491-25519 GCF_000517525.1 Limulus polyphemus | reverse complement strand
AACGTCCCCACGGCTGAAAGGGCGAGCATGTTTAGTGTGACGGGGATTCGAACCCGCGACCCCCAGATTGGGAGTCGAGTACCCTAACCACCTGGCCATGCCGGGCCACGTTATAAGTTCAGGCTTGCCGCAGATCCACTAGAAGGCTAACTTGATGTGACAGATTATGTAACACATAAAACACATGTTAAAAGCATGTACATCTTATCAACATAAAGGTAAAAAAACAAAACTTTTTAAAATATGAAATGATTCTAAGCACGTCTCATTAATCATTATGTGATGTAGTTTGATACCCGAGGAAAGGAAAGTAACAAACTGAAATAAAAACTCACCCATGATCTTAGGGGAAAAGTCATACAATTAAATAATTCGCGGTAGTTTTAATTAAATTTACTGTGACTGTCATATAACTTAACGTGTAATCGGACGAGTAACTCTAATCCAACTTATATAAAAAAATTGATCGAACTTAAAAAATAAAAAACTTCCAGTCCCATGCTGTATTCGAAACGACTTCAACTATTGTTGGACATTCTAAGTCTGATTATCATGATTACGCGCAATTGTCCAACACCATAAGATTTTGCGAAGGACGGTGAGGCTAGCGATAATAGAATATGCATGTTACTAAACCTTCCATTGCTCACCAACTGTAAGCCAACTTTGACATCCAATATTACATTTGTGCAAACCAAATGCTCAAAAGTTCATTGCTGTTGTACCGGAAGAGTGGGTTGGTATTGCTGTGTTTTCAGCTGTTTTGGTCATATTTCTCATGAACAAACTCGTTGATTTCGAGATGTGGCTGCGAGGTCTCGTCAACCTAAAATACTTATCATGTTGTTAATGGTACCAGCAATGGCTCTTTTGGTCGGAAGGTTTTCTTCCAAAATCATAGCCTACCCTTGGGGATAAAGGTTTTGCTACGAGTTGGTTTGCGGTGTGGTTTTACAGCCCAGTGCTGAATTAATCGCTTTGATGTGTGACAATTTTTGGTTTCCAGGAGGGTCTTCTAAATAATAAGTTCCTTGGCTTTAGCAATCCTGGTATGCAAGTATTCTCCCTCGAAAATGGTTCTGACATAACGTTTCGCTATAAATCTTCTTATGGTGGCAAGGCACTGTCGAATGGTTTATAATTTAGTTAGTGCCAAATAAACAGGCATTAACCATGTCATCGTTGTACCAGGTTGATTCGCCATTGTATTAACATATACAAAACTTCTTAAACCTGCAGTGTTTCATAGTTCACTTCTTATATGTTAATTATGTGAAACGAACATAAAATTAAGTAGTATAAATGTAGTGTTTTAATAGATTGGTGAACATAATATTTTTATGCGAACGAACAAAAGCTCTTACTAAGATGTCAAATATACTTCCCTTAGATAATGAACTTAATATAACGAGTATTTAGTTCGTAGATTATACCTTAAAACTAGCTGTGTTTTAATACTAGAGTCGATAATTTAATTCGAATTTCTCAAATTGATTTTAATAACTTAATCACTTTCTTAATTGAATTTCTATTCATTTTGTGGTAATTCTAAATAGAAATTAAAATATTTGCATTTCAAGTAGTAAATAGAATGATCTATTTTCATACCACTTATCTAAATTTATCACGTCATAACACCATTTCAAATAGGTTTCCATTGGAAATTGTTTTCAAAAATCTCCCATTCATGTAGGCCCTGCTAGTAACTTCAATTATTGTACTGGCTCGTTTGTGGACTTCGCCATGCTTCGGACCAATTTATAATAAATGGGTTTGCGGGGGGGGAGGGGGTGACATGGCCTTTGTGAGAAAGTCTAAATTAAGTTTATTTATGCTTGAATCACTGTATCATGCCGATAATTTTATATTAATATCTCCATTGTCCAATAATCCGTATACAGGTTTTTGTGTAAGATCAGCATGTAGAATAATACACACAAAGTAAAAATAAAATAAATAATTTGAATTATAGGAAGTCTGAGTAACTATAAACCACAAAAGCAACTGGTTTGTTTCAGAATTTCGCGCAAAGATACACAACTTATCAAGGTCTATCTATACATAGCAATTCCTAACCTTGAATTGACTGTTTATATAAAGGCACTTAGTTAAAATCACCCGCAGCCAACTCTTGTTTGATCAAATAGTGGGATATGACAGTCACTCTTATACTGTAACCACGAGCGGAAAGTGCGGAGCGCGTTTTGCGGCATTGGGTCGTGAACTAAGAGCCCTCACATTCACAATCCAAGTAATGATGCTAAAAGTTGAGTTACGATGCCCGTTATGGGCATAACACAGAAAGCCTATTGTGTAGCTTTGCGCTTATCAATAAACAAACTAACTAACTAACAACTAGGCTATTTTTTCATCTCTGAAACCGTGTCATTTTTCCTGGGAACTATTAGCTTTTCTTATTAATTTCCCGTCTGGCGCTTTCTTAGACAGATTTGCTAGCATTAATCTTTAACTTGTCTTACGAACTATTGCTATTTAGAGCGTATTTACCGTAGCTATCGTATTCTACAGGTAACCTCCAGTTACCGATACTCGTGGCTCTTAGATCGTCACATTGTTGCTCTTTAGTGTATTTACCGTAGCTATCGTATTCTACAGGTAACCTCCAGTTACCGATACTCGTGGCTCTTAGATCGTCACATTGTTGCTCTTTAGAGTGTATTTACCGTAGCTATCGTATTCTACAGGTAACCTCCAGTTATCGATACTCGTGGCTCTTTGATCGTCACATTGTTGCTCTTTAGTGTGTATTTACCGTAGCTATCGTATTCTAAAGGTAACCTCCAGTTACCGATACTCGTGGCTCTTAGATCGTCACATTGTTGCTCTTTAGAGTGTATTTACCGTAGCTATCGTATTCTACAGGTAACCTCCAGTTATCGATACTCGTGGCTCTTTTATTGTCACATTGTTGCTCTTTAGTGTATTTACCGTAGCTATCGTATTCTACAGGTAACCTCCAGTTATCGATACTCGTGGCTCTTTTATTGTCACATTGTTGCTCTTTAGT
>NW_013670573.1:19943-21849 GCF_000517525.1 Limulus polyphemus | reverse complement strand
TAAATCTATAGATTTACACAATAAATCTTTCTAATACTACAAGTAGTTCTAAAGAAATCAAATTACCAGCTGAAATCCCCTGTACACACAATCTAAGTAAATGTCAATAAATCTAAAGAAAAGCGCAAGGAATGTTCCTATCTGTAGAATTATTAACTCTAAAATAATCTAACTCTGAGGATTAGTATTCAGTATTAGTGTTTTTAATGGGATATTATAACATAGAATATTCATTAGTTTGTACATTTTCCGGAAGAAGTATTCCTAAGTATAAGATTTAATACGATAAGTATCTTAATAACTGTTATCATAGTTGATGTTCCTAATAGTGGAGATTGTTGATTGAAATGTTCCTACCTTTCATTATTATCAGAAGGAATATTTTCAAATTGGAAAATTAACACAGAGATTGTTCTTGTTAGGACAATATATATATACAGCTGAGCTTCTATTGTTCATTTACCTTTCACTATACTTAAAATAGTAAATTATTTGGGTTCACAAGTTCTATCATACTGGAATGGGACTACAGTGTAAGGAAATGGTGATCTTTAACCCCTCAATTTGACAGTCCCCACAGAATTCTCACGAGCTCAACGTAGCGACCAATCGATAATGAAGAAACAACAATTGCCTGTGTGATAAAGATGTCAATATTATTGGGCACTGATGGCTGTGAGGAGGATGCTGCCTCTTTATAAAAGGATTTGGATTATTTGGTGAATAAATGGCAGATGGCTTTTAATTAAAATAAATGCAAGGTAATGCATGTGGGATATCACAATTTGAAATATGCGTGTAGTTTTGATTATAACAACCTTAATAGTGTTGTAAAAGAAAAATATTTTGGAGTTCTGGTTGATCAGTCTCTTAAATTATCCAAGCAATGTACTGTTGCTAGTGGTAGGACAAATAGGATTTTAGGTTGTATTTACAAAAATACTGAATACAAGTCTAAAGAAGTTATAATGTCTCTGTATAGGTCATTGGTTAGACCATATATGGTTTGTTTGTTTTTTGAATTTCGCGCAAAGCTATACAAGGGCTATCTGCACTAGCCATCTTTAATTTAGCGGTGAAAGACTAGAGGGAAGGCAGCTAGTCATTACCATCCATCGCCAACTCTTGGGCTACTCCTTTACCAATGAATAATGGGATTGACATCACATTATAATGCCCCCAATGCTGAAAGGACGAGCATGTTTGGTGGGGCGGAGATTCAAACCCGTGACCCTCAGATTGCGAGTTGAGCACCTTAACCACCTACCATATATGGAATACTGTGTTTAGTATTGGGATCCTTATCTTAAAAAAGAAACCAAATGGCTGGAAAGGATTCAGAGGAGGGCTACTAAGATAATATCTTGGATAGAAAGGTTACCACAAGGTTAAGATCTCTGAAGTTATTTTTTCTTGGAAAAAAAGAAGACTTAGAGAGTATCTGATTGAAGTGTTTAACATTGTATAGGGAATTGGTAGTGTTGATGGATCGTCTTTTTTCGTATTTAATGGTGAGACTAAGAGATACAATATTTTGCAGAATAAGAGCCATCTTCAGCTAAGACAGCTTTCATTTTCTAACAGGGGAGTTGTCTCTGGAATTCGTTGTCTTCAAATGTGGTAGATACAATTAATTTAAAGGAATTTGAGACAATGTTCGATAAATATTTGAATGACAAGGGCTCGTTTTACTTTTCAATTAGAGTTTCGTATAGTGGATGGGACAGCCTAGACAACTGACAGGTTCCTTGCTATTCTTAAATTATATGTCTCATTCTCTCTCTCTATATATATATATATATATATATATATATAACACTATGTACTTAATGTCTTATTACTTATTCTTTACTTACGTTTATAGTAATAACATACATAACTAAAATTAAATTTAACTGAAGTAGGT
>NW_013670573.1:2176-19733 GCF_000517525.1 Limulus polyphemus | reverse complement strand
TTACGTTAAGTTAGGTAGTAGGTACGAGCCTACGACGAACTACACAGGTTACCGTTCGTCTATTACTTAATTAATTATGTCTCTCTCTCTCTCTCTATATATATATATATATATATATATATATAACACTATGCTTTAATGCTATTCTATCTTTCACGTTTATGAATAACATCATCTAAAATAATTTAACATGGATTTAATACATCCCTACACTTAAGTTAAATGTGTAACACTATCCTAAATTTGAAGCTGAGAGCATCAATATTGAAACTCTGACATTTACATCACAAGGTTAACTGTGAAGTTCCACATAAATTGCTGTTCTACTTTTCAAGTTCAACCATAACATATTACACTATCATACCATTGAATATTACCATAAACTCTTAGTTCTGAAGCTTCAAATATAACGATATTCAGAAGATGAACGATATTTTCCAGTTGTTGAAGAACAATATTAAACAAAATCTAAAATATTGAAATAACATGTCATTAATCCAAATGTTAATTTATTGTACTAAGTAACCTCGCCATAATGTATTATATGATCCTAATAATTATATCAAAAAAATACATGTTCTCATTTCTTCATTTACGGTAAAGTACCAGCACTAAAACATGATAGATAATGCAGTTCTGACCCTGAAGTTTTATATCCACCATAGTTCTGAGTATCACTACAAAACGTTGTCATGTTTTAAAGGTTAATACATAATATCCTTTCTCTGAAGCTTAGGGATGAAAATATCCTAAGTGACATATAAATATAACATGATATTCAATTGTATTAAGAAATGGAATATTAAATACTCTAAAATTCAGCTCATGGAGCCCCCCAGTGGCATAGCGACATGTCTGCAGACTTACAATGCTAGAATCCGGGTTTAGATACTCGTGGTGGACAGAACACAGATAGCCCATTGTGTAGCTTTGTGCTTAATTACAAACAAACAGCTCATGAAATTTTGCAAAATATAGAAACATCAAATGTTCTTAATAATTATAAATGAATCTGTCCTAGCTCTGAATTTTCGTACGGAAGTTGATGATATTTTTTGAACTGATAAATCTTTTACGGTTATTTCTCCAAAGGTTTATAAAAATAATTCAATTTTCTTATATGTAGCAACAACAAGATTTGTTCTGTTTTCTATAGCTCACTAACATGAAAATAATCTATGTCGTTTACAAGAGACTTCTCAAAACTATATTTATACATTTAATGTAGAATTAATTGCAATCTCATCAAAATATATATTCACTAAATACATTCCAGTACTGTTCAAACATAATATTGTTAGCGGTCAATGTATTGTAATCACACTAAAAGACTGAACACTAAGACGAGCCCCAAACGATAAATTTCAATTGTCATAATCTCTGTTTCGTTCACTAACATATATATATAAGAAAACACTGAAATATCAGACATTTTTTTCCTTTCTTTTATTAATGTATTCTACCGGTTTCGTGACTCAAAGGTCACTCTTCAGGAAATTCCTACTCCGTGAAAATAGTTACTAAGACTTACAGAAAAGAAAAATTATCAGTAAACCTATTTTCTGAAGAGTGACCTTTGAAGCTGGTAGAAGAAATTAATAAAATAATGTGGTAAAAAGTCTGATATTCTTAAAGTTTTCTTATTCGTATCCACAGGTGAGTCTTATTGATGTTTTGGTTATATATAACATTAATTTTCACCAAATCCATGAAGTAATCTGGTTTATACTAAAGTTTCACATAAACAGACGATAAAAATGTTTTAATTAGTTTCTTCTTTATCTTAATTGCTTTCCCTTTTTACTTTAATTTCAGCTGGATATATTATTCATACACTCAGTTGAATACCTTTGGGGTGTTTAGAGACAGGACTTTTCTATTGTACTTATTACAGTAAATTTTACAGTAACTAATTTATAAAAAGTCTATACAATTATTTTCTATTGATTATTTTAAAATTTGAATTTCCTGCTTCATTAGTTCGAATTTCGGGTTTATAGTTTAATATTCTCTACTTACAAACGTTAATCATTTGACACCAAAATATGTGTACTTGAGTTTTATGTTTCGTTTTTCTCAGTTTTTCACACTTGTTGCTCTTATTTATTTATACAAGAACTATGTAAGTATAATGAAAACTCATTGAATAGTAAGTATATTGAATTGTTTTTAGTACATTTATGGTTATCTTTCGTGCTTACGATGCTGCTTGATGAAAATAATTTACAGTAATTTAGAGATTGCCAACAAATACTTATTTAATTTGTTGAACAATGAATTAATGAAATAGTATTAGTAATTGGCATTTTCAACCTGAACAGCACCTTGTGCGTACATGGACTAAACAGCTGGGTTTAGAGACCATTAGAGCTTGGATGTAGCCGTCCGTTATTTTGAATTACTAACTAGAGAGAAGGAAGCCAGTCAACAGCATCCGCTGAACCAAATAATGGGAGTGAGTAGCACTGTTAAAATACATCCAGAGTTGAATGTGCGAAGTACTTTCAGACGTATGACGGCGCGAACCTTGGACCTTTCAGTCCAAGAAGAGTGACATTTTAGAGGATTATATATGCAAGAGCTTGGTTTATAAGTTCAAGGAATCTGACAATTTAAAACATGTTTTCATTTAGTTTAAGGTGAATTCTTCTTCTAATAAAACATTATAAAATAATATTTAAAAACTAAATAACAAAACTAAATAAAATTATTCTACGTGATTTCATAATGTTAACAAATAATAAAGGCATTTTAAACTTCTCATACCACTACTTTTGCTTTATAGTTTTACTTTCTAATGTTCCTGCTGCTTATAATTATTTTTTCTAGATTATTCTGTATTAAGCCTACCTTACACAAACTTCATGGTCGCCAAAGGTAAGTAGAGCGTTTTCTTGTTCACAAGATCCAGCACAGTCTCTTTGATTGGAAATCCCAGAAACGTTTGTTCCACATACGTCACAAGAGTTGCCACCTGGACAGGACGTAAAAACTTATTTTACAACGTAATTTATTTGCTTTTTGAAAAATATACAAACTTTCAGTAATAGTAAAATTGTAGAGCCCAAAAAATGGTGCTCTTTATTACGATATTGTAAGCCTTGAAACAAACATTTTAAAATGTATATACTATTTTTATTCGTGTCCGTGTTACCTGACTATTGTCATCTGATATTGTTATGATTAACGAATAAAAATTAAACAGGTTCCTATAATAAATTAACATGTTTCAAAAGAAGTTCATGTGCTTAAATTCTAAATAATTTTATAAACTCATTCATTCGGACCGAAAATATCGTTAACAGCAAGAGTACCCAACTGATGAAACAAAACACCCTAATCTTTATAAGTAAAATGCAAAAATAGTTTATTTAATTAGCAATACTTATTACTTGGTTCGTTTTTGTTTCTGGTTTATGTTGGTAGATTGCGTTAATCAGGGGTTAATATCAGTTACACGAAGATGGGTGTACCTGAAAGACTGTGGCAAGAAATAATCGCTGTGCTACTGACCACCATGTAATAAAAAACTGTCCAACCGGACAATGAAAATGTAAAAAAAAATTCGTTGAATTTTACGACCACTGCAAATTTCTCTTAAAATGGGAAATTTAAATTTCACAAAGTGTATAGCAAAGGAAAGGTGAACACGGAGAATGAAACTTTTTTCGACTTCGCTGTGAAAACATCTGCCTCCACACCTGTGGACTTGTACATTTCATTTTTTTCATTTTCAGTTTTAAAATGCTTTATTCAAATACAACCTAAAAGAAAGTAATCAAACCAAGTATTAGTATAGTTTAAACAAAACCTGAAATTTTTTACTAAACTCATATTTATCAAAGCTCTTAAATCTTAAATACTAAACGTATTAATTTTGTTTTATAATGGAAAACTTCATAATCAAATTATAGCTGTTGTTACGAGTTCAGAACTTTTATTTGAGCATAACCTTAGGTGCAGTCTTTTAAAAATCATTAACACACTCGTATTGAAGTATTAAATTCACTGTATAAACAAAAAACCTAGTTTTTTCTTTTTTTATGCATAAATATTAACAATTTTTGATATGCTTTTTCTCAGTTTTCTTTAGCATAATGCTACTTTTATTTATTTGTATTTATAACTTGAAGTTTTAAGGAAACTAACTTTTCGTGCACACTTCTCCAATTTTTAAATAATTTACCTTGAAAAAAAAAGGATTTAAATTTTCACCAAAATTAATTCATACTTCACTCTCAACTTAAGTAGCAGTTCAACTTGCCTAACCTATCTTCTGTTTTTTCTTCTTATCCCGCCATTAAACTGATGGTTACGGTCTCTAGCTGAAAAGTAAACTTAATTTCTACGATTTGTGTTTCTGCAATTGTATTCATGGCTTACTTTTATTGTGGAGCCCCCCCCCCCAATGGCACAGCGGTATGTCTTCGGACTTACAACACTAGAAATCGAGTTTCGATACCCTTGGTGGGCAGAGCACGAGAGCCTATTGTGTAGTTTTGTGCTTAATTTCAAACAAACAAACAATTCATTGAATATATGAAATCACAGTTCGTTAATTTTCTTCTCAAACTTAGAAATATCATTTGAAATATTCTAGTATGCGATGTAATACAATAACTAATCTTTTTTTTTCAACTTCACCTAACACTGGGTTGGATCACTATATGCGATAATACCATGGACCGCGCATGTCATAGACCGACAAGATGTCTTATTTGAATGTAGTCCATTTTTCGAGAAGTGTAGTCTGCAATTGGATGACAGATTTTGGCAGAAAATGATAAGAGATGCTTAAGCGTATTGAGCTGAGAATGGATTTGCCGGAGTCGCTGTCAAAATCGTTGAATCAATGTCGAAATATATGTATGATGACTTTATGCATTATTGTTTTGGATCCGCCCTCGTCCTTCATGGTGAAAATGCAAAATTGTGAGATGGACATGACTGATAACTTTCAGATAAACTCTAGGTGTTATTCGTTCTTCTAAAGGAATTAAAAAATCCTACATATCCCATTAGAATGCTTGTTTTATTGCATCATTCCCACATTTTTGGCATCCTACATTACTGGAACAACACTTGCTTCACTACATCATTACCGCATCTTCAGGAACAACACAACTAAGGTCAAGTACTTCATGTGATTTTCTCAATATGTTCGTCTTACCATTAGTAAAGGATACGGGTAAAAAAAACGAATCATCAGGCCGCAACACAAGACTGCAGTCATATATTTTACACTGTTTTGGCTCTCCAAGAGTCACTGCACTTTTGTACTTGCATTCTTCATACTACTTGTTTTTATACTGTCCTTCGCAAGGTGTAATTCATGATAATCAAATCCTCACCACTGTTGAAGGATTCGTCAAGTAAAAACAGTTTTTTGAATTTTACAAATTTGTCGAATCGCTTTTCCTCTCCCGGCCCGGTATGGCTAGGTGGTTGGGGCGCTCGACTCGCAATCTGCGGGTCACGAATTCTAATCCCTGTCCCACCAAACATGCTCGCCTTTTCAGCCGTAGGGGCGTTATAATATGACGGACAATCCCACTATTCGTTGATGAAAGAGTAGCCCAAAAGTTGACGGTGGGTGGTGATGACTAGCTGCCTTCCCTCTAGTCTTACACTGCTAAATTATGGACGGCTAGCGCAGATAGCCCTTGTGTAGCTTTGCGCAAAATTCAAAACAAACAAACTTTTCCTCTCAGTCAGTCAGTCAACAGTAGGTGGCCATTGTGTTTCCTTATGGCAGACACACTTCCTTGTTGATAAACTTTGAAGATAGATAAATATGAGTAGCCAGAGAAATAATTTGTCTGATAAAGACTGCTCTGCTGTATGAATACTCATTATCACACACATTGAAAACTGAAAGAAATTTTGTTCTTACCCAAAGAACAGTAAACAGTTTGTGATATAAGAGGAAGTTAACTACTTTAATTATATGAACTGTTTATAAGCCTTGAAAGCCGAAAATATAAGCTGCACTAATTAGATTATTTGTTAATTAAAGGCTTATAAATAGTTGATATAAATAAAAACGTTCACTTACTATTATGTTACAAACTGTACTCAAGAGTTACTGTTTACTGTTATAACCACACCATAAAGATCAATAGTTAAAGACTTGTGAACAATAGTTTACATGTAATTAATATGCTTACTTACCATTACACACCAAATTCTGACAAGACATATTATCCCCATTGCAAACTCCACAAGCGTCAACAGTTAGAGGTTTATCGACAACGTTTTGTCCAGAACAGTCTCTATATTCAAGTGAAAACAAGAAAAGGTCTGCAGACACTGATGAATGAAGTGAGCATGGCTGAAAGAAGAATATTTCTCATTAACATCTGCCTAGCCACAAAACAATGTAAACCAATGACATAAAGCAATACTTGTTATCGAATGAAGTGGGAAACTTGTATTTATATAATAATAACATTTTAATATTTGAACATAAATTACAAGCTTAGGTTTTAAGCCTAAAAGTACGGAATTGTTCTTATACTTTTGAATACAGGTTAGGTCCAGATATTGTACCATATTCAGTAATTTATACGTTTGCCTATTATAACATTCGGTGTAAGGAACTACAAAAAAAAGAAAAGAAATAGAGAAACAAATAAATCACTAATTTGTAAAATACAGTCCACCAACAATTAATAGGATTAAATGCAATATTGATGGTTATTAGGGACACTGTAATCAACAAACAATATTTTACCAACAAACAACTTATGCATAAGCATCTTAGAATAATGGATGAAAAGAAACCCCCGATGATCCATTTTTATGGATAATAAGGGGTAATCATAGAAAAAAAAACAATTTAAAATTATTATATCTTACCTGTACATTCTGTTTCCTGTCAAAACTTTTCTGAATGAAACTTAACATTCTTAATGTGTCTCTGGTGAAATCTTACTCACGTAGGACAAATTTTATTTACAACATAATAATTTTCAGTATGGTATTTTCTATAAACTCAACCTGTATATATTTCAGAGGTTAGATTTTTTTTCTCATTTTCTTCTTCGGAGTTGAAATATTGAATTTTACGAATTTTGTTCGTAGACGTTTCTAACCAAATAACAGATATAAAACTTTTAATGCATCATGTACTTGCTTGTACTTCACTAAACCATTACATATTAAATATGAAAACTGTGCTGATAAACCTTTTGTAGGAATATAAAACAGTGAAAACAAGCTAAAGTAAATAACTGTAATCCATCAAGTTAGCTGACATTACATTTTACACAGATGCCAGGCTTTGCAATGCTAAACATAGCACACATGGAACAGTACTAAGGACGTCACAATAAAGGTTCAACAATACTTAACATAACACACACCTTTACACCACTAATAACTGAAAGAACAAAGTAAAAAAAAAAGTAATGTACAGACTTGCAAAGGATGAAACCTGAACATTATTTTACCAGATATAATATATATATACACACAGTCTCATGCATAAAATAAGCATAACATTATATTATCTAACGTAATATACTTAACTTACCCGTAATTAGAAACAAGAAAATCCCATATTTAGTGAGAAGGAAATTTCGCTTTTTTCATTTTACTACTTTGATGTTCCAATTTGCTATTTCTTCGGAAAGTTAACACTGTATAACAATCAGTAATAAGCTCAGAACACTTGTTTTAGACTTGATTCCACTGTTATGACTTTTAAAGTTTTTGACTGAAAATGAGCATCTTGTTTCTATATTAAACATTGTTACAGTGCCTTATTTTACTGGAAATGATTCTATTGCCATATCTAATACATAACCCTTCACAAACACCAACTGGATACCACATTATCGAGTGAAGAACAAATTCTTACATAACATATGCCCAGAATATTATGTCACAAATGTCATACATAATATTACAGACTTACATACTTCATGACCAATTAATTGGATTGGCAAATGTAAAACACGACAAAAAATACAGATTATTAACTGCAAATCACAGTTTTACAGAATCACATGAAGGACGTTATATTCCCTCGAGAAAGGTTGGTTTACTCTCCGAAAGCACATTTGGATAATCGGGTAATCATGTTTGTTTGTTTAATTTTAACTAAATGTAGTTTCATAGCCTTTAGCAGTTAGATGAAATTAGTAGGTCAACCACTGTAACATACATCTTTACACAGTCAGTTATACAAATATTACATAATTCAATAAAACAGTTATTTGCTATGAAGCTGGCTAGGACATCACATTGAGGTGTAAAACACTCTAACTTGAACTTAATAGTTAAAGCAAGTGTGTGTCCTAAACAGAAACGTCTGAATACATTTGCTGTAATTGTGAATGAAAGAAAGAACCTTACACTTACGTCTTTATACAACCCGTGCTATAAGTATATGCATCAACATCTAATAGTTAACCCTAACATCTAATAGTTCATCTTCCTTATCAAGTAACCAGAATATGAAGGTTTCTAATGTAACTTACACAGCCAGCAACCAGGACAACATATCGAACGTTACGAAATATTACACTAATGATGTTTTAGCAATCCATAAAATACAAAATCTGTCAAATAAATTATTTACTCTATAAACATAATATGACGAATATTTTCGGTAATTACATTAAGTTTAATAGCGACTTGGAACTGTCTGTTAGAGTAACAATGGTCTTGAGGAAGGAAAGACTTACGAGGATTAATAACACTTTATAAGATTGGAGTTTCAGGCCTTGTGCTGTCCGAAGACACTCTGATGAAAATGTAAGTGTAATATTGTCCAAACTCACAACTTCCATTTTCAGAAGATCACGTGGAGGACGGCTAAATCAATCTTATAACACACAACTTGACAAAATTTCCTTGGGCTCATCACAGTATCTAGAGGTAAGCTTCCAAAACCATATATTAACAGATCAAAAGCACAAACGACCAACGAAAATGCATCAGAGGGATTTAACAATTAGGTGGGATTGCTAAGATTCCAGTTTTTTTATACCTCCTTCCCCACAAAAGCCGATATAAATTACAAGTTGTGGGTGTAAATCAATCAACATTCAAATATTTGTTTATTGTATTGTTAATAACATCAGGAGATATGCCTAATTTCATCCCAATCGCTTTTTTATGGTCTTTGTAGCCACAATCTCCTCCTTGCAAATTGTCTTTAGGGGTGATTTTCGAAACCTTTTCTTATCTTAAACACAGTTTTTCTGCTATCAAGGGGAACATTGAAGGCTCTCTTCTTCGAAATATTGTTCTTCGACTTATACACTTAACACTTTTGTTATAAGAACCTGGGAAGGAGCTGTAGCGTACTGTTTAAACCATAATATCTAGCACTGTAGAGTTGTCGGAAATTCGGCATAAATCAGACATAATGTGACTAAATATTGCCCGTAGCTCCACATCTCGTATTTGAGACGACAAACCATTATACTAGCATATGCAAATCGTTCTTATAAGATGCTGTTAATATTTGCTGCTTACAAAGGCATTTGAGACATTGTGTTTCTTAACTTTGATTAAATATGACAAACAGCCTTTCACACAGCAATTAATCAAAACACTAAATTTACACAGTCAGTAACCATCAAAATATATGACCAAATGTAATTCGCAGTTTTTCACAGTCATCCACAAGAACATGACATTTTTCTGTGTCATGCATAATCTCAATTCACCAGGAACCCATAATTTCGCATTATTAAATGCATTGCGTGCACAATATTAATCAGTCAGCAATAATGACTACCCGTCATGCATTACGAAATGTGAAATTTATGATGGCATAATACAAAAAGGAAAAAAAAAGTTAAATAATTATTCCAGAAACATCACGTTTTGTTTGAATTTTTGGGAGATATACTGAGTGTAATGATGCATTAAGACCACCAGTCAGTATAACTTACTATTTAACTTTAAAATGAAAGCTTTACCTTTCTAATGAACTTGAGTTAGAAAATTAATTGTTTTAGATATAAATTCATAGATTTACGTAACCAGCAAACACAACATCTTATTACCCCATTACTCAGTCACAACCAGAGCAAAACCGTAATCAAATGTAATAGATACTTATACACAGCCTGTAACACAGGTTTTACAGTATCAAATCTTAAAGAAAATTCAAGTAACCAGTAAATTAGAAACGACATGGCACGGTTTACACAACCAGTAAAAAGAATATCATATTATCAAGAGTAAGACATTGAATTACATACCCAGTGGCTATGATCATTCATTGCTAAGTGTTCACAGCTTCACATTATCATCAATTAAAACTCAACGTCAAATGTAATTGATACACAGCGTTTCCAGTATATAAATGACACCATATTAAGGAATCTAACACACAGGTTTACAGAACTATTAACAAGAGTAATATATCATATACTATGAAATGTAATATTTAAGTTACTTAGGAAAAACGTAGAATCCAAAAGTAGATAAACGCCCATTCCAGAGACATAATGTACAACGTTCTTCCAGAAAGAAGTTCGAACAAGAATAATACACATCTTTAGACAATAAGTTACCAGAACTTTGTATTACCATTATATCCATTCAAGATATTCTGGTGATACTTGTCGAGATAGTAATACACCTTTTCACAGTCACACTTCAGAGTTACTTTTAGTGGTTATGTACATCATTCTGCGCTCAGTTATTACAGGGAATGACAAAAACTTTAAACTATCAGGTCAGGCAGTAGTGCCTAAAATTAATTTCTGGATGTAACATAACGCTTTAAACCGTCAGTTAGCCGAAAAATAACAAACATAATACACTGTTTTACACGGTCAAGTATCAGGAGAAAATGTTGCTGGGAACTACATCCAGTCTTTGTTATCCATAAATACTTTCCACGACCACTTCAGTTTAATATAAACATGATCGTCAGCTACTGTGGAAACTTTCTCCCTATACCTTCCTTTTCGCCGCTCCATATAGCCAATCTCTTTATATCTCTGCACCCAGCGGCCCATAGTAGACTCGTTAAATTGAAGTATTCTAGGAATATGCCTTGTCGAAAGTCTCTTTTTTCGCTCAGAAAAGGAATAACTGCTTTTTTTTCCGTGGAGTTAACTCACAACCCTTGGACATGGTAGCATCACATGCACGTTGTACTGACTCTCAGTAAGAACCTTTATTTATACGTTAAAACGGCTGATGCAATATCCAGATAGCCTCTGAAGCTACTGGTGTAATAATTAGACAGTATTGCATCGTCCAAGAAACACATTTGCTCCTAAATAAATTAGGGCCACAAAACAGACGATGATTCCGAAGAAAAGTGTTAAAAAAATTGGTGATGCGTTAATTTTTTCCACCACTGTATACCTCATTGTCTTCATTGATATATATGTATGTGCTAATTGTATTTTATCCAGAGGTGTATATCTAGTTCTTCTCTCTGTCATTAGCTTATTTTGACCAGAAGATCGTAATAATATGATGTATTATTACATGACTGTGAGTTAATGATACGCATGAGCTGGTAGAATCGTCGACTGTTGTCCACAGGTCTCAAAATAGCATAGCAGAAAACTACTGGGGTCACTATCACCGCCCACACTGTCCACTGTCGCTAGAGCTCCGCCAGTCTCCCAGCAAGACAACCAAGTTCAACTAGGCCAAAGAACATGGTGGCTGGACTGAAACAATGTGGAATAAAGTAATCTTCTTACACGAATTAAAGTTGAACCTACACGGGTCTGATGGGAAGCACTTTGTATGACGTTAATGTGGAGAAGAGTTTCATCCAGCGTGTTTGAATGCAATTATGAAGCATCCGCAGGTTCAGGTGATAGGGGGATACATATTTGGCAAGGGTGTAGGACGCCTAACGTTTCTGAAAGGCGCTGTCAATGCCGACAAATACATAGAGATCTTTCAGTCCTGGTTAAAGCCAAAAATTCGGGATCACTTTGGTGGAGCTGACCAGTGCACATTACGGAATGACTCTGCTCCATGCCACAAGGCTAGAAAGGTTGATAATAGTCATGTACTCTATGTAGTAGACCTGAAATAAAAATGTCAATATTCCACGTGTATTGAAAAGAAATCGTAGGTTTTATTTTATTGCTTCGGGTGAAGGACTACTTTCGAAGGGAGAAGATGTAGACACTATGCTTGCCAGGTAACAGCGCAGATCTAAACTTTATCGATAATTGGTGGAAGGTAATGGGTTACAAAGTGTAAGAGAAGAAACCGAAAAGCACTTTGGAACTGCAGGATTAGCCGCATGTAGCATCATGAACTACATTAAATCCCTTGTGCATTCTATGTTACTACGTTGATAAGCAGTTAATAAAGGTCAGTGGCGACACAACCATATATTACAACGAGACTCAGACTCTGTGACTACTTTTTATCATTTAAATTAGAGGTGTTATCTTTAAACCTAGATTTTCTAACTCAGAGAACCTTTTAGTATATGCCAAGTATTTGTTGATCATCTGCTGTAATATGTATTTCATGGTTGTTGGTTAATAAAGATGCATATATGTGTGTTTGTATTACTGAAATACGAGTCATCTTACACCACACAATGTTCATAACAGTTTTACACTAGTTCTGACACTTCCACAGTGCACAATCTGGTAAAAACTTACAGGAACCAAACAAATATTTCAGTAAAAAAATTGGGTGGTGCAATCATTTTTCCAACACTGTAATAAACTGACAAGAAATACTTAATATTATAAATCAATATACCAGAAAACTAGAAACCTATATAGTTAATACGGAATAATCGGTTAGGTTCTCTAGCTGTTAAAGAATTACCTTCCTTACATGTAATTTGAAAAATTAAGTTAAATCCTTGCCGTGCCTTTGCAAGGCCCATAGGGTCCGTGCTTCTGAACCCCGGTTTCAAACGGCACAAACGGATGAGAATGGTGACCTACACCTGGACAGCATGCCAGATCATCGTAGGTTAACACTCAGCTGACAGCAAGTAGTCATCATACAGCTAAGTAGACTGGGACAAGTAGGGTAACGTAGCGTTCTCAAGAACACACAACAACCGCTCTGCCCATATATTGTTTGCTTTGATATGTATGTAAGGTCTAGAAAAAAATAGTTTAGATTGCGATAACTCGACCGGCCCTGAAGAAAAAAAGGCCCCGACCCAAAACGTTTCACGCTTTTTCTTCTAAAAATGTTCGCATATCGTAGTTGTATGTTCATCTACTGGAGACATTTCCATCCCTCTTATTCACGTGAGCAGCTTTCGCAATGAACCCGTAAAAATAATGTAATTTTAATCGCAATAAACTTGAAAAAAAATTGTCGTGTTTTTATTCTGTCATTATCATGCTAATTTTTACTAATAAGGCCTTATTGTATAGTTTATTGTATGCTATTTTCCTGTATTTTTGTATAGATTTTACGTTTTTGTTTTCCCAAAACAAAGAGTTGGAAACTTTGCTTCCTACTTTTCAAAACGACATCCGTTTCAGGTTTTTAACGGGAGCTATGCCGGTATCGTTTTTTGAATAACGGTTTCTCAAAGTATCGACTTCTAACAACACTATTCAAATGTTTAACGTAGGACTTCATCCTATAATCCATAGGCCTTATGAGAAGTAAATATGTTGTAAGAAGAAAAAAAAACATAGTTGCTTAAAAAAATGTATAAAATTAAAAACAACTGAAATTAGTTTAATTCTTGATTTTAATGAATACATGAAAAACGCCCTATATAATATCGATAATTATATGCTACAGTGCAAGTAATAATGTTTAATAAACATGTTTAGAAAACAAAAGTCTTATGAACCTACCATAATTTTTTCCGGCAATATTGCTACAAAAACAGAATTAATTTTTTGGCCTGATGTAAAAAATACAATTATAAAATTATCTCTGATAAGATAAGATATCAGAGTTACACATTACAAGATTTAATAAAACACCTGACAGAGTCAGGTTCTTGGACAGTTAGCATCTATACGTGCATAGCCTTACTCAATTACATAGTAAACATTTAAAAACAACAACAAAGATTAAGTTGCTGAGACTAACACTTATTCTAAAATACCGATATAACTATTATTATCCAATAAACAGGCTTTACTGGTTTCAAAAATACTCTATAATTATTCGACGTAACTAGGATTTAGTGGTTGGGTAGAACAGGTAAAATGTCTGAAGGTTTCTTTATGCTCGACAAATCGATCTGTATTTATTCAATAGCTACATTACGGACATAAAGGTATTCTAGAGACTAAGATCCATCTCATTTTTCAATGCAATGATTGGATCAAATCCATAAAGAAAAAAAAAGATCTTACGACCAATAATTAGACGAAAATGAAAAGAAAATCATCAACCAAAATATGCTCAGATTTAAAACAATTCTCCAGTAACCAGTGTCAGGAAGACAAAAACAAACAATCATGAAGATATTCATTTAAAATACCATGGTAACATTATTATGCACACGTATTTCGCGTGTAGTAGTGCATGACCACAAAATGTCACCTATTCAACTAGTAGAGTCTCCCAGTGGCTCAGCGATAAGTCTGAAGGCTTATAACTCTAAAGACCGGATTTTGATATCCGTGGTGAGGACAACACAGATAGTGTGTTGTGTAGCTTTGAGCTTAACAACAAACAAGCAAGAATCAACGAATAGAGAACTGGGATCTACCAGATGATTTCACCGTTTATTGTAGAGGCGACCCATATACATATATTCCCACGTGGGTTGCGCCTCTTTTTTTTTTACTGCTAGCTGGTTCTCCCACAGATAAAGCTGTGAACTAAAATTTGGCTAACGATTGAAATATATATATTTAACTTAGCGACGTTTCGAACTACTACCCTTTATTTGGCTCTACAAATATCAATAATCTTTGCATTTAGTAAGGCTATGTTCTTTATTTAACAACTATAAGAGAAATAGATGTAGGGCAAAAAAGAACATATGTAAGTTTCAGTTTGTACCTAAACCTAATCTTACAAGTTGGCAGGTTTATTCATAAAATATCTGGATTACACGGACACTACGTGCTATATGTACCTGTTCTAGACCTTGTGTTCCACAAGGACAATGTAACGGACTCTAGATGAGGGTTGTTACTTCCTTGGTGCAAAACTACATATTAGCTATCTGCACTCTGTCCGCCGCGGAGAATCGAACCCCGGATTTTAACATTGTAATTCCTTAAACTTACCGCTAGCCCAGCTGAAAAACTGAAATATAAATAGTATTAGATGCATACATGGATAGTGCATCGATAGTCGATACCACACAGTTTATTCACGTGACAAGAACAACACTCTCTAAGGTGATACCAACATGCACTTTAACTGATAAAACGTCAAATTCAAAGAGAAAATGGGAAGGAAAACTGTAGTTTAATTACTTTGGCGCTACCAACATCCTTACCCAGTCATGTGGAATAAGAGAATCCGACATGTCCCAAGCTGAGAAAATGAGTAAGGTGTTTTGCTTTGCTTGAGTTGTATTCCACCAGGGGAGGTTTGCAGGAGAATGAAACCTCAACTTGTCTGTTGCATTAAGCAGAACAGGCTTGTAGCTCTTCATTCTCAAGTTGTGAAGCAAACAAAACTTTTCACCAGATATAAATCCCATCTTATAAGTGTTAGGTATGAAAGATTTTCCAGTTAATAGAGGATCCCATTTTTCACTTTTCGGAGTTCTTATCTCCCACTGACCTATAAAAGAAAGTATACATATCCTATACATTCACTGAATGATATATAATGTTTCATGAAGACCAGTAATTGCATTTCATTGCTACTTGTAAATATTTATGTAAAACATTGCATGCATGCTAATATTGTTGTGAACACGAAAACAAATTTCATAGACCGTAATGTAGATACATATGTTATCAGAGCACTTTGCCCACATATTTTCACAAACTTAGAGACAAATCTGCATAACTACGTTCACTAAATAGGGTTGTTTGGTTTGGTTAGAATTTCGCGTAAAGCTACTCGAAAGCAATCTGAGATAACCATCACTAATTTAGCAGTGATAGACTAGTGAAGGCAGTTAGTTAGCACCACCCACCGCTAACTCATGTCCGTATGAACAGGCTTCTTGAACTCTTTCTTTTGTACTTTCTGAGCTGCTTTTTACAGCAAACAATATTCAATAAACACATTTATTTATCAGGTTAATTTGTCTATAGACATGACGCTTAAATCCTACTGAATTTCTCTACGTTTATTCTTACAGAGTTGATTTCTGTAACGGACAAAATTAAGCATATATTGAACTACCAACTTCACTTTTTGGTGCATATAACCCTATTATGTCTCTGAACTTGTACGTTTAATGTTTCGAATATATATTCTGTAAATATTAGATAAAACAGTTACCAAATTCACTTGTTTGGGCGTATATCACTATCATGCCCAAGGAATTTTTATTGAAGTCTTCAAACACGGGATCTGTGTATTCTACACTTGGTCTTCCTGGATCTGGATTGTCTAAGCTTAATGTTGGCAGATTCTGGAGACTTGGTAGTTTTCGAACAGTAGGGGCGTAATTTACACGTTTAACCTGAGAAAAATTGTTGGAATTGTTTATATTGAACATTTATCAAAATAAATTTACTGATATCTGTAAACAAATTTAAAAATCACCCCTAAAAGTGTTAAAAATAATAGTTAAATAACAAATGAAGCTTGGCTTTCGGCTTTTATTTATGTCCATTATCTTCGCATGATGTTCATTTAATGTTGTAAATAATCCACAGATACCATAGTTCAGAAAGTTTATTGTGTATACTTTAATCACTTCACATAAAGAGCTCATTAAAGTAAGAGTAGCGTTGGTTAACCTAAGAACTGTTTTGACTCGAGATTCGCTTGATAAAACAACTATAGAAAAAAGAAATAATCTTTGATGATGTTCTTAAAAGAACAATATAACAAGATTTGGTGCATAAAACATGGTAACCTTTTACAACTTCGAGAACAATGTAAGTTTACAAATATATTAGCAAGTCTTAATTGATAATGTCAAAATCCAAAAATATGTAATAAAAAATAAATATGATTAACTTGTCTACCTTCACACCTATCTGTCTTGCAGCTTCTACCTTCGTTCTTAACTTTTACTAAAAAAAATATATAAGACTAAATAATTCTCCGTGCTCTCGCTGTATGTTATGTATTTATTTGTTCGTGTGAATCCTGTAACGTGAAACGTTTCGGGGAATATAGTACATGCATGACAATAAAATAAAAATATGCAAATCATCAGAGTACTTATACTTACCGCTAGAGGGAGAACCAACATTAAACGTATAAACTCCTTAAATGCTTATAATGCCAAGCGTAGAGGCCTACATTATAGTTAAATAATATAAGCATATCTAAATATTAAAAAAAACTTCATTATAATAGATTATGGCAACTATAAACTTTCTGAAGGTCCTATCTTTTGTAACGAAGTGTTGCTTCAACCTAGTGTTAAAAGATATATATATATATATATATATTGGTATACTTTGGTGACAGATTTTCTTGTAGGCAGATTTTGTGTTCTGTTTCTTTGGTGAACAACTCAAAA
>NW_013670573.1:0-1227 GCF_000517525.1 Limulus polyphemus | reverse complement strand
TGGAACGGCAAAAAGGAAGGTATAGGGAAAAAGTTTCCACAGTAGCTGACGATCATGTTCTGATACGCATGAGCTGGTAGAATAGTCGACTGTCATTCACAGGTCTCAAAAGAGCACAGCAAGAAACTTCAGGGGCTACTGTCACCGCGTACACCGCAGTCTCGCCCAGTGTTTAGCTGGTCTTCCAGCAAGATTACCAAAAAGAAACCTCTCATCACCAACAAGATGAGGCTCAACTGGGCCAAAGAGCACGATGACTGGACAGAAGCAATGTGAAATAAAGTGATTTTCTTACACGAATTAAAGTTCAACCTACACGGGTCTGATGGGAAGCACTTTGTATGACGTTGGTGTGGAGAAGAGTTTAGTCAGCATGTTTGGATGCAACTATGAAGCATCCGCAGGGTCAGGTGATATGTGGATGCATCTCTGGCCAGGGTGTGGGATGGCTGCATTTTGTGAAGGGTACTGTCAATGCCGAGAAGTACATTGAGACTCTCGAGTCCCAGTTATGGCCAACAATTCGGGATCACTTTGTTAGAGCTGACCACTGTATAAAACAGACGTGAAATAAATAGAACATTTCACTCTGCGTGTGTTGAAAAGACAATGTAGGTTTAATTTCATTGCTTCAGATGAAACCTGCTTTCGAAGTAGAAGATGTCGACACTATGCTGGCCAAACAACAGCCCAGACCTCAACCTTATCGATAATTCCTGGAAGGTAATGGGTAACAAAGTGTAAGAGAAGAAACTGAGAAGCACCTTGGAACTGCATGTGGCATCATGAACTCGCTCCTGCCTACATTCAGTCCCTCATGCACTCTGTGTCACGACGATGGCAAGCAGTTATTAAGGTCAGTGAGGCCTAACCAAATATTAAAACAAGAATCAGACTCTGTGACTACTTTTTATCATTTAAATTAGAGGTGTTATCTTTAAACCTAGGTTTTCTTACTCAGAGAACATTTTCGTATTTGCCTATTTGTTGATCATCTGCTGTAATATGTATTTCATGGTTGGTTTGTTAATAAGGATGCATATATGTGTTTGGATTACTGAAATACGAGTCAGCTTACACCACACAATGTTCATAACAGTTTTACACTAGTTCTGGTAAAAACTTACAGGAACCAAACAAATATTTCAGTGAAAATAAATTGGGTGGTGCAATAATTTTTTCCACCACTGTAATAAACTGACAAAAAATACCGAATATTATAAATCA
>NW_013670572.1:71061-80388 GCF_000517525.1 Limulus polyphemus | reverse complement strand
GTTTTTCTTCATTACCTATTCAAGCCATCTCCAACCATTATTAGTCTCAAAGTGGGTTCCTCGTCATCGAATTTGAATGTAAAGGATTAGTTTTGTAAGGCCACTCTGTTCTTCCATTTTCGTCATTTGTAACCGTGTAGTGTTAAAAAAAATCGACTATATTTGTATAATTTAAAAAATATCTTTTATTCAGCTCTATTTACATAATTTAATTTTTTTTTTTTATGCACGTGTTCTTGTGAACAGAATGCAAATAATTGTAAACTTGTATTAATCTTCATCTTGGACCCAGGCTATATGCCATAGTCAACGTATGACAAAGCTTATCCAAGCTTCAGAGTTGTCGCTTCACTGGGCGAGTGGGACGCACCTGAATAACAGGATGATATAATGGTTTATTAAAGTTGGTATAATATGAGAGTTAATCCCCCTTTTGTCTTGGTTGCAAGTAATGAGAATGATCACTGATGTAGGCAATATAGGATTTTGGGATACTGCACTGGGATTTTGGTCTCTTGTTCTGTGAAGGGGTGATCTTCCTTTGCTCTCCCAGTCATTAGTTCTGAAGAAATAAATTAAAGAGGTTAGCCACTATTACAGTAAATATGACACAGCACCTTGCGACTTCTCAAGTATAATGAAACAGTAAAGGTTATTGTTTGAGTCTTTCCTTTGCTATCAGAGTCAATTTTATTCCTCATATTAGTTCTATAGATTCAAAACAAGCAACATTTAGTTTTAGTTTATATAAAATTATGTTACTCTATAAGACATATATATCTTAAAATCGAAATTGTGCACTTGTGAAAAATGCTTAATATATACTTTGAGATATGAAGATGGTTTGCTTGTTCAGAAATACCAATATTTTTTACAAAATATTAAGTAATTTTTCTTTTATTTTCAATATGGAAAAATAAGCTCATTGTAACTTTAAGATGACTAGAAAATAATTTTTCCCTTTTGTTTTTCTGTGATAATACAAGTTTAATAAGTATGCATCCTAGGTCTAAGCAACATTGTAATAACTTTGTAATATTAATACTGCACGTTCACAATGACATAAGACATCTAATCCTACTGAGAGAAGAATGATGAAATGTCCACTATTTTTTAAGCACAAAGGTACACACAGAGAGCTATCTGTGCTGTGCCCATTACAGGTATTGAACTCCGATTTTTAGCAAACGTTATATGCTTTCAAGCTTAATTCCGAGTCACTGGAATTTTTAAATAGTTAACACGAGACATACGTGTACTTAGTGCCCATATAACTAACTTACAAAAGGAAGTTGCATTAGAACATAACGGTACAGCTAGGACTAATCCAAAATTTCACATGGTAACTTTTTGTTTATTTTATTTTTTATAAAGCTTTCTCTTTTATCATCCAAGTTCAAATATTTTAATAAAATCAACTAGTGGTCATAGTTTGTACTATTTAATTCCACCATCAATATACTACTACTACTGATATTATAGTGATGGTCCAAAGCTGGTAAAAATACTGGCTAAATCTCAAATGTTAAGAGTAAGTAGTTGGAGGGATAAAATCTTTAATATAAAAGAATGATGAAGACTGTTTAGTCACTGTTTTTAGATTTAAGGTCTTATTATTTCAGTAGCTTATGCATTTAACAATGCTGCAATAATTTTATACTAATTTTTTTTTTTGCTTTAGATAAATAGTTAATTTTATATTTTCAGTTTCATTTTCTCCTACTACTTGTGCTTTTACCAGTTTTTCGTTGTTCGGCTTCGTGTATGCATAGCTGTACTGTTAATAATTTCTTTTAAAGTTGTATTTCACTACATTTAATCACTGACAACAATCTTCAGTAGACATTTGACTATAAAATATACCATTCAGAAAATACAAGTACTATGTTGGTGTGTATGAAAATAGCCATATTTAAGTTTTAGTATTAATTTTCTTTAGCATTTCTGTGTTATTACAACTCTCGATGTTCACTTCTTAAAAATACGTTTATTAAAGTCCAAAAAAAAGACATTTTTGGGGCATAAAATACCGATATTTGTACACTAGTATACATGTACTAACCATATTATTGTCATGATAAATATTTCATTTGAATACATAAAACAGCATGCCCACGGAAAAGTTCACACACGTTCATTCTTCAGTCTATATTATCATGAATTTTCCGTTTCTTGAAACCTGAAATGTATAAAAAACAATTATTGAACTTTAATGTAAATCTATATGTACATCATCATGTATTTGTTGTAAGTAATAATTACATATGTATTCAACATTGTGACTTCTAGGTTACAATGGACAACTGGTAAGGCTTGAACAGATTCAGAAACCACCAAAACAGCCTTACATATTTCATACAGTCGAGAACAGTAACCTTTTTACTTATGTATTACTCCTGAGGTTTCTCTACTTCTATGTCACAGTTTCAGTCGAAGTGCGTACAACAACTCTTATCCATAATAATCAGTAAGATAATAGGACTTGATTAACCCTGACACCGAGAGCAGAAAGAAATCGAATTTCATTTCTTGACTGACGATAACCATGTATGAGTAGCTTTCGTGCCTATAATGATGGTGTATGCTTAATCTCTTCTATCTTATCATGAGCCCCCCCAGTAAGAAACGAGACGCTCGAAACAGACTGTTGATACGCGTGGTGGACAGAGCATAGATTACCCAATGTGTAGCTTTGTGCTTATTTACAAACAAACAAAACCATTGTACATAACATATACAACATGATGCCATTCATAGCCAGGTGTTTACTGCTTTAGTCAGTAAACATTCAGATCTTAAACACATTTTTGATAGTTTCTCAACTTTGTATGATCATTATTGTCATTAATAATAATCAATAAATAAAAACATTTAAACAATAGCATCAAAATTACTTTTACAACCAAGCTGATAATAAAAGTTCTAATTTGAGTTTTACAAAAAAAACATACCGGAAATAGTTTAAAATCAGCCAGAAATGATAACTTATGATTTCACATTACTCTTGTTCAGTATTGTTATATATTTTCTTTTATGAAAATGAATTTGTTTTCTGTATTTATGGCAGAGCTACTAAGGCTAACTGCCATCATCCCTAATTTTGAACTACTGAGTAGAGGGACAACGGCTAGTCAACAACAATTTACCATCCATGCTAAGGGATTGACTGTCACTCTTATAATGCACCTATGGCTTAAATGGAGGGGAATATTTTGTGGTACAGCACAGGTTTGAATCTGGCTCTGAAATCCAGAGCTCTACTACGTGAAAATGAGGTCGAGCTGAGTTTTACGTCAAGAGAAAAATAATATAATTTAAATATTCTTTAGTCTGCTAACTAGATGATCACTGGAAACCTTTGCAACCTTAGGCATTTATCTAGAGTTTACCATAATACGATATGCATAGCTAAGTTGCTGAGTTTAGCATTGAAGGTCTCAAGTAAATGCATTATATCAATTTTCACATTTCTGGAAAGTAATGAAAGTATTACTTAGATACCAATCTATGTTATAAAACTGCTTGTCTGTGTGATTTCTTGGAGGAACAGTTGTTTTTTTGCATCATGGAAATGAAACTGAAACTCCAAATTTACTTGAACACGAGGCAGTATTAAAATTGTTCTATTGAAAAAAAAACAAAACAACAAAAACACAGTAGGTTTTTATGATAACGAAAGACCGCATAACAATATTATCATTGATAATTAGTTAATTCATCTACTAGTATACTACACATATTAATTCTGTTAGCACAACTGGATTCAAAAAGTCCACAAAGGTAAAAAAAGTTCTAAAATGGACTCTTTTAATTTACTATCACCGTTAAATTATAGCACGAATAAAAAAATTAATGATAATACTTTGTCTATTAGATGATAGTGTTAATTTTTTTAAAGTATGTACAAATTAAGGATTATAATTCATTATTGCATTTGCTGTTAAAGTACTAATTCTGTATTGTTCACGTACTTGCATTGTGGACAGGAATAGAAAACAGTTTGTCCTTCGTCTGCAGATCTGGTTTGAAGAGTTGCATAGGTCATCCCTTCATGACCACACTTTGAACAGTTTCTATCCACCTACATAAGAAAAAATATGACAGATATTATTTACTGAGAAAATCCTACCTAAACTTTAATAAATTGAAGAAAAATCACATGCAACAAGATACATTTATTTTAAGCAGAATGTCCACGGGTTGAGTACATTATATCATCACATCGTTACAGTCCACGTTGGTACGTCAAGTCGTGCTCTCTCTGATGACCATATGTCTTCACAATAGTTCCACACCATTGTTTTCATAGCAAAATGCTCTATTGTGAGACTCTCATATCTAAAGCTTACCCTCATTCACTTCATGCTTTCCATAAGCCATTTAGTACAAGAGTTCAACAGTTCTAAGTATCCATTTCAACAGTTGGATTGCACAGAAATCCATAGGTGCTGCATCCAGTGATATTTTTGTCTTCATATGGAACAGTGTAAGTACCCATTTCAATCTCTAGTTGAACAAATACATTGTGGAAGCAATCCATGTACATGTGACTTATGCTGTTTTTCCAGACAGAAATTCATCTTCATTATATTGTGTACTGATCGTTGGGATTAAAGTGAATGGATTTTGCTATTGACCTTTGTTTTCCTGGATTCTCACCCATTACAAGATGTCTCATTTTGATTATCATGACTGGTGTATGACTTATTACAGGTCTTTTTCTGGATGGTCCTGGTGCTCTAAGTTGATCCTTATCTCTTTTGTTTTGTAATGTCAATAAATACAAGGGAAATTCTAACTTACTAATCTGAACATATCTTTATGACCTGAGTGTACAATAATTTTCTGTTGGAAAGGGCTGCTACATATTCTTCCAGAAGACAAGAGGTTTGTGGTGGCAAAATGTAGTTCTGATACATTCTGTTCCACTGGGACTTTGTACCTGTTGTGATTATCAGGTGACTTGCTGATTGCACGTTCAAAATTGTTTTAATATAATGCATTCAACCCTTTTTATGTGGAATCCAACTATTAGTTCTTATAATTAAAATATTATTTTTGTAAAATCTTTGTGTTACATCTAGTAATGTTCTTAACAAGTTAAATATTTAAAGTTACTCTAAGCAAAACATAGATTTCCAAATCCCATGAAGCTACTGATATATTTGTAGATAGTTTTCACTACCTACAGGTTGCAAATGTAACTTATTTAGAGCTAAGATAGTAAATCTCCAATGAAATGTTCTGGAATAGAAGATGTCTTCTGAAGAAGACTTTTCATACCAATAATATCCCAATGGCTCATTGGTACATTTTAGGGCTAAACTTGAGGGGTTTGACCTTTGAAGTGGCACAGTACAGACAGCCTATTGTGCAGCTTTAAGAACTGGGCAACTTGTGAAATTTGATAATTGATTACAGAGGCCTACGAATTTAAACTTCATAAAAATTGTTTTGGTTTTAATAATGGATTTTCCATAATTCAGCTATGCAGATTTTGAAAATAATATTAATTTTTCTCTATTACGTGAGGATTTTTTACTATTTGAGAAGAAGAAAAATCTCTCACTTAGATCAAACTTACAATAAATTTACCACAAATATAACAGAATATGTTTGGGTCATTTACACAACCTCTTGTTGCCATAGCAATGAATAAATGAAATTGAAAAGTAAAAAATAATGTCCAGAAATGACACATCATGCAACCTGTTAATCATTTATATACTAGTGGTGTGTTTCTTGTGGGTTCTAGAATGATCTATAAGACTCTCACGTCGTGATTGGTCTAGAGAAATCTATAGTCAACATTTTAAGCATAACAAAATGTGACCCGATTTCAATGAAAATGATTCACTTATGTAAAAGTACATACGACATTTTATGAAAAAATCTGTACGTGATGGAGAAAAATGTATATTGTTTTCAAATTCAACGTACAGGAATTATGTAGAACATGTAAAAATTTCAAGACAATAAAACCAACGCAGCCGTCATTGAATGTCTGCAACCATGGTTATAAGTTACCTTGCAACTGCAGAAACAGAAACTTAAATTGTATTTGATTATTTTGAGATTTTTATGATATCACTTGTAAAGAATGTACGTCTTGCGTTGTCTTCAAATAAAAACAAATATCAACTACCAAATGGATGAAAATTTTTCTCTAAGTGTTCTAAAAAATTTAAATGCATGACATGAAGTCTACCATAAACTTAAATAAAAAAAAAAGAGAGATTGTTTTGTTTGTTTGAAGTTAAACCCAAAGCAAAACAAAGGGCTATCAGTGCTCTGCCCACCACGATTATCGAAACCCGGATTCTAGGGTTGTAAGTTGTCCGCAGATTGTTTTGTCCTATTTTTATATCAAAGGCCAAATTGAGTACTTCTCTTTAACATAAAAAAATGTTTTTAAAATACTATAAAAGATTTAAATACCTTGTTCTAAAATAAAACTAGTATTTTCAAAACTAACTTCTCAGTGCAGTAAATTCATAATACATATTTATACATGACATGAATATAATATATATGGATTTAAAAGTTTCTAACCATATCCTATTGCAAAAAGCAGTCATAACAGAAATGTATAAAAAAAAAGCTTACATGCTATTGACCAAAGTTAACCAATAATACGGAAATTCAAATATAACTTCCTAAGTATCTGACATACTCTCTGCTGAATTTTGATGTTTGACATGGAGATAAGTTTTACCATATCACTATCCATTTTTTAAAATAATAGTTTAAATATTTCTTTTTTGAAAACATTTAAAGGATTTACTCCTGCTTGATTCATTTTCACAGAAATACTACTAGTACTACCATTTTTAGAGAATGTAAACGAAAGAAACACAAAGTTTAATTATGTTACAAGAAATACTGAAATCCAATGTTCACATTTATGTGCTCTTTGTACATAACCACACACAGGTTAACACTGGGGATGTAGAAAGTTGTTTTATAGTGTGCCCTGGTGAAGCAGGCTATAATTACTTTTGTGTTGCTGTCTTAATGTTAGTTTTCAATAAAACCCGAGATCTTCGTTCTGCATTTACTTTGATTCAACTATACAAAATCTATACTATTTCCTACAAAGTTACAGTTGGAAATGTTCTGTACCAATTTACAGATCGCACCACGTACTAGAAGACAACAACCTGTTGAGATCTACACCATATATCTTCTACAATAAGGAGAACCTCATGGCAGGAAAACATCATGGGCAAACCAATGCAATATAGAAAATTATGAATTCTAATATTTAATATTTTAGGAAAAAATAAAGGATTTCTATTTTATCCAAGTATGTGAGTTCCTGGGTCTCCAACAATTCAAGTGATAGTGTGAATATTTATTATTTTGGGATATAAAAAAAAGTTTCTCACAAGTGGACCAGCACTGTCTTCAGCTTTCTTGTCAACATAACCCTTTAATGCTTTTTTTCGATCATTGAAGACTATACGAGAGAACGTCTCGATCCCATCAAATGCTAGAAAAACAAGAGAAGTTTATTTTAAAAATAAGCAACACAATTTAAGAAAGAGCTCTAAGTAGATGTTGATAATAGTGAATTATGTTTTCACTCAATTAAAGATACTTGTAATTGATTATGGGTATCAACTTTTATGTTTTGTAAAATATGAATTAATCTCATTAAACTTTTCTGGGGCACTGAATATGCTAAAGTTAAAAATCATTATGTTTACAATTGGCTTAGTACTTAACTCCATAAAATTTTAAAGAGACAAAAAAGGAGCTTATTAGCCCATCAAGAATGTCCCTTCCAGCTCCAAACTATAACCACTCCTTACTACTAATGTATTCATCCAATTTTTTCTTGAACTCAGTTAAATTTTCTGCCTCCACTGCCTTTGAAGGCAGCTCATCCCAAAAGCTAACCACCCTGTTTGAAAAGTAATACTGTATAAACTGCAGATGACTCCTATGCTGCCAAAACCTGAATTTATGACCCCTTGTCCTATTATTTTCACTGCTAAACACAAAAATACTCTTAATCATCATAAACACTTCAATCAAATCCCTTCTGACTGTTCCCCTCTCCAGAGAAAACAAGTTTAAAGATTTTAGTCTTTACTCGTAGGACAATCCCATCATCCCAGGTATCACCCTAGTGGCTATTCTCTGAACATCTTAAGATAAATGTCATCACATTATTGGAAAAATTAAAAAATGAACAGAAAGTTAATTGTGTTGTACACATGAAAATCAAACAGTGGTGTTATGTAATAATATTTTCCATTTGATAAAATGTGACTAAAGAGGTTTTTCGAGTCTTCTTTTCGGACAATTTGTTTTTGTTCTGTACCAGACTGTACTATTTGGTCCCCATGGGGAATGGATTCTCCACACACTTTCTTCACAAACAAAATCTGTCCAGAGAAATCTTCTAATATTGTCTTAGAATCTGCACAATAGTTGCTTATATTTCTCTCTCCTTCCTCCAATTGTGTATGATAATATTCAAGTAAATGCTTCTTTCCTCTAACCAAAATAGATTTTAGATGTTGTTACATTAACTTTTTGACACTCTGGTATCCATTCCCTGTACAATATAAAAAAAAACCAAAACTTTTCACTAAATAAATAAATTACAGTGCATTTTTATGTTCAAAATCTCTATAGCTTCTTGCAAGTTGTAGTTGTATACAAGTTCTTATAAGTTTGCTGAGGATACTAAGATTGTGAGGAGTTATTCTACAGATATGTCTCTTTTATTTAAAGAGACCAAGTTTATGAATATAAGAAAAAACAAAACGGTCTTCTTACTCCGAACATCTATGTTAAATTGGCAGATCTTGCAGCTTACTACATCTGAAGAACCAGGTAATGGCAAAATGGCACCACATTCACTGCAAAAGTCCAACTCTCCTAAGAAGTTGCTTTCTTGAGTAGACTGAGACATTTTTGAAAATGTCAACATTACAATTTCAAACACCACAGAAGTTTAAGTACAAGCGTGACCGTTATTATTGTACACTAATTAAATTAAAAAACTTAACGCATACGCCAAACTGGAAATCGTATCCCATTCACAGAACAAAAGTTACATGACGTGAACACTGCGCCATCTGATTTTCATTTTAGGCTTTAAGTAAAAGTAAATGTATAAATACGTATGTGTGTGTGCATATATACGTTTATAAGAAATTATTATTAATAGGTTTTAAGAAACTCTTTTTTATGTATTTTAAAAATATTTATTGGAAATGGTAAAACACACACACACACACACACACACACACATATATATATTGAGAGAAGGGACATGAATTTGTATAGCATGAACTAAAACTATTCATGATT
>NW_013670572.1:69846-71002 GCF_000517525.1 Limulus polyphemus | reverse complement strand
TTTAACTTTATACACAAGTGACAAAATACTATAACCATTCATGATGTAGAAAACACGTAGGTTCAAGAAGTCTTAATACAACACGACAAAAACCCGAGAGCTTTCGAAAGGTGGACCTTTCTTCTTCAGGGGCAAACTAAAACCATTTTGCCAGCTTAAAAGTTATAGAAGAATCAACATCAAACTTATCTATATTGTTGAGGAATTAGAAAAAAATATAAAACTATGAAGAAGATATAAAAATCAAACAATATGAGAAACATATTTTAGGAAGGCTTTTCGTAAACAGCTTCTGTTTAATGTTTGTTAGTGATAAATACTTGGCATGGATTGTTTGTTTGTTAAATTTCACGCAAAGCTACTTGAGGACTGTCAGCTCTAGCCGTCCCTAATTTTGAAGTGAGGGATCACTAGTCAACACCGTCAACTCTTGAGATACTCTTTACCAACGAACAATAGCTATGATTGCGATTCGAGCATCTTACTCGCCGGGCCATGACAGGTCCCTTCCGTACTGAACCTGAAACATTGTAGGATATGACACTTTAAAAGTTACAGGCCTATTGGTTTTAAAGCGTTTATAGTATTATAGTGCACTCTCACACACATATATATAGCATTTCAGAGAACCTTTTGTCTTTCATCGTCCAGCCTAACTAACGAGCTCTGGCATTGAATCAAAGGTCTCTTGAGCAGTGAACCGAAGGAGACGGGGAACATATCTGAAATGGTATTTTTACTTTCCTCTGATTTTGAATCCAAAATGGACAAAGTCAATTTACCGAACGAGAGCTATACATGACACAGAGAAAACAAATCAGAAACACAAGACGTTTCGAAAGACTTCTGGCTTTCGTCTTCAATCATAACACGCTTTTCACAATCCACCAGAATACTATAAAGACCACTACACCACACACACACACACTGACCTGAAGACGAAAGGCGGAAGACTTTCGAAACCTCTTCCTCTACACTTGTGTTTCTACAACAGGCAGTTGCCGTCTGTTCAACAAAGTTTCATCATGAATACTCTGCCTAAACAATCTATCAAAGAAAATTTTTTTATTGGTAGTGCAACATTTGTGTTGGTAAGAAGAAAATATATTATCGTTTTTTTACGCTAAATAGGATGTGAGAAATTATCATTTAGATT
>NW_013670572.1:64905-69796 GCF_000517525.1 Limulus polyphemus | reverse complement strand
CTATATATATATATATATATATATACCAAAAGAAAATGAAAAATCCGAGCTGGTTAATTAAATTTAATCAGCGTCAGATGTGGCCTAATTAGAGAGCATTTATTGTACATCAATGACGTTTTATGTTTGGTCTCTTTCATCTAGGGTAAAATCTCAGCCATATTAATTTGCTTTGAACAAACGAGCTCCAGTAATAACGAATGCAAAGCGCAATAAAAGAAAGAAAAAAAAACGAGACAGTTTTATAATCCTAACACCGTTTCGCACAAGCCAATTATATTGAACGAACTTTAATAACTAACGCACACACTATCCAGCTTATACACGAGTATCTTCTCTTTTTTTGCATCCAATTATAAAAGGAAGTTGACACGTAGCTTTCAAGCCGATCTTTTTGAACATAATAAGTTCTACACGGTGGCAGTATTTCAAGTTTTAAAATTACTTTTTTTTTACTTTAAAAATATATTATTTCGAGACCTTCGGATTAGTCACTTCAGAAATTGAAAGGGGGCGTAGCCAACACCACAGAGTATATGTGTGTGTGTTGTCTTTAGAAAAATAAAAACGTGGACTTTTTCTTCTTCACGAATCTAAGTGGTTTAGATTAAAGTCAAGCGATTAATTAAAAAAATAGAAGATAGCGGACATTTTAGAGTTTTTAGAATAATATTGAGGTAACCGTTCGACCCCAAGAATACACCCCAGCCTTAAGTATTTTTTGTATAACGAACAATTTAAAGCGCGATAATTTACCGAATTGCATTCAGATGTTCACACGATTATTTTGTAAACGAAAATAGCTGACTAAATATTAATAATAATTTCTGAAATAACATCAATACTAATTATTCGAATTACGATAAAATTAAATAATTTACTAAAAACTGCGAATCTGGAACAATTTGTCCGCTGTTTAGCTTATATTCAATATCATTTAAAATACATTAACACTGCACATTAAGCGTTTTTAATTTAGCGAAGTTGTTTTCTGTATCTAACATTGTTACGACAGCGGAAGTCACGTGACTCTGCTCGCGCATGCGTAACTGAGTTTCTCGAATTATCAGGGAACTCCTCGAAATTTGTCGAAGCCTCTTTGCTAGTATATAAGCCTGGCGAGAAAAGCCAGTGGACGATGATGAATGTATGATAGTTAAGCAAACAGCAGTTACGGTTTTTCGGGTAATATAAAGTGTGTGTTTTGTACTCGTAGAGAACGAAATTATCGAGGTTGTGAATCGCTATGATTTATAGCGTGTATTATAAAAGTCGTTAAGTAGAAAATGACGAGAAACGTACTGACTGTGGAATTACTCTATACTAAAAGTTTGTATCGAGAAAGAATAAACTGGTTTAATCAAGAAGGGACTTGTATCGCTGAAGTTCCTGGAAAGAATTTATACCGGAAATTATCAAACAAGCAGATACGTAACAATATATTACAAGGTTTTTTATTTCTTTGCTATCAGAGTATTGTCAATCTGAAGGAATTTTAATATTTTTCATAAGAAATTCTACAAACTTGTTTTAGAAAAGAAGGGCATTCCGAGATGTGACCAGGTCGTGTTTTAGTGGTTAGCTTCTCAGACTGTGAATTCGAGAGGTCACGGTACGCCTCCCGTTGCCCCCAAAACTCGCTCAGCACTTTAGGTGCGTTATAAGAATTATTGTCAGATCCCTCTATTCGGTTAGACAAGATTAACTGTTGGCTAGTTACCTTTCCTGTAACGTATCAATTTAAACTGCGAGACAACTATGCCCGTAGAGACATTAGTGTAACTCTGCGCGAATATTCTGATATTTTTAATTACTCATGGCTCAAGTGACGTATAATAATGATAATAATAGAAAAATAGGGCGTAAGAAACAAGCTCTAAACTTCAGAAATAATTTTACTCGTCTACAGTTTCAGACCCCGTAAATTGTTTACAAATATAACAAGAGAGGGATAGAAATTTCTTTAAAAATGAGTATTAAACGTCAAAGCCACTTTATTAACAAACCTGATGACATATTTCTCAAGTTAAAAAAGAACAGAAGGTCTTGCAAAGCAAGGAACAATAACACGAAAGAAGCTTAAACAAGAGAGAATCTTCAATATATACCATCCTTCCCTGAAATTCAAATTATTCTAGGCAGGATTAGATTAAATTAATTTATGAGAATTTGGGCGTAGACAAATATACGAATAGAAAGAATTTAACCTCCCGAGTCTAAAATTGTAATTAGATCTCAAATCGGTCACGAGATGACGGAGCTATGAGCTAAAAGTTTGTACTTGAAAAAAGAACAACTAAAACTCGGAGCCATTCTATGAGCCGTTATGCCGCAGCTAAAATTCTCAACGCTTAATGCGATAGTTTAAAAGGAATATAAAAGTTTAAAGCAGGCAGTTAAAAACACACAGCTCTAAAAAATATGATAAAGGGACAAAACAAATAGAAAAAAATCACAATTTGTTATAGTTCGTAGATTCTGTTGTATGCTATTTATACTTATTTTTGTATAAAAAAGATGAAGTTTTAACATTCGTGGACTATAAACTGAAACGAGGACTGTAGGTGGCGTGGATGGATATTAATGTTCGATAAACTAACAGGTAGAGTGCGCTGGATGATTTTTATTTATTTTAGGGTTAATTTTATTGTTTTTTAGTTTCTACTCTTTGCTATAATTTCTTATACATTTTTTCGAGATTTGTTTTATTCAAAAATGGGCTTGCTGGGGCTAAAACTACCCCTAAATGTGCTTTATCCTGCTCTGTAGCCCCCTGCACTCAACGAAAATGCTTGTTGTTAAAACAGATTTAATTCCTAATACTGCATAATGTGTGGCCACGAGATGTAGAGTGCATTCCTTCCCGCAGTTGTTGTCTACCATACATCAGCCCCCTAGCGACGTCCATGATTATGGTTGACATATTATTATGTGTTATTTTTTAACTTTCATAGATAAATTATTAGTATTGTCATTATAAATCTTATTACATTTGTAGTCCCTAATCGTAGTGGTTAACTCAGCACATCTTCTTACACACCGATAGGCACATTTGTTGTATCTCTGTCAACCGCCGTTTTTACAAATTATTTACGTTGAAATCTCAAATTGAAGCAATTTGAAAAAAAAAAAAAATCTAAGAAATGAATTTAAAAAAACCTGACTAAAAACACTTAATATCATAAACCAATTAAACAAAAATCTAAAACTTGAAATGATTAGAATTTGTTTGTAATTAAGCACAAAGCTACATAATAGACATGCCACTGGGGGGGGGGGGGCAATGATTAGAATAAACCAATCATCAGTTGGGAGAGTGGTGGCATGGCCTGGTTGTTAAGGCGCTCGACTTGCAACCTGAGGGCGTTATTATTTGACGGTTAATCCCGCTATTCGTTGGTAAAAGAGTAGCCCAAGAGTTGGTTATGGGTGATGTCGACTAGGTGCCTTCCTTCTAGCCTTTCACTGCTAAATTAGGGACAGCTAGCGCAGACAGCCCTCGTATAGCTTTGCGCGAAATTCAAAATAAACCATCAGACGGGTATCATCGCGATATCTTAGGTCGTAATTCCAATATCTCACAATAATGAGTTTAGTCTCCCACCAAAAAACACACAGACTCTAATAATTAGAATGTTAAACATTCTTCGCCTGTCTAATTACAGATAACAATAATCATTAAGAAATACTTTTAAACATTACAATAATATTTAATGATCTTAACTATAAACAAAAAGCATATTGAATACCTAGACAAACATTTAGGTTGTTTATTTAGGCGGAAAGCCCACCATAAGGATCAAATCTCGAATTGTAGCGTTATAAACCTCGATTATTGCTAAAACACCGCGGAACTTTCTTGATTAAAAAGTTAAATGTATTATTTCAGCTATGCCAACATTTAATTTCAGGAATTTTGCTACTTCTGCATTCTTTTGTTTTTTGTTTTTTTCACTAAATTTATCTTCTTTTCCTCCCTCCACGCCAATAATGGTGCATTATTGGATACGTAGCTGTGTCCTTGAAATCGCTCTGAGATGGTGGTAACGTATGGCAACAACTAACATCGCTTGTTCGGTTTTCTATCAGACTAGTTCTTTTCATTTGATACAGTAGCTAGCCTTTGAAATACGTTTTACTGTCAAAGTTGTACTGAATTATCTTATTGGAATTAATTTTGCTCCATAACAAATTCCAGAAAATAATTAATATGATTTATCTGCATCCAAATAAGATTACGAGATATAAAAGCACAGCTTCTAGCAAATTATTTATTTTTACGCTTTGTGCAATTTATAGATAAAGAGATAACTTAGGTTCTAATTGTAGCTATTCCTGCTTTCTCTGCTAATGTCTATTACTATTATCATTCATCCAATTATAACCGAAGTACTTATTTTTCGGAAACCATTAATAATTCCGAGTCTATTCATGTGACGTTCATGTGCAATTTCCGATGTAGAGTTCAATGATCTTTTGTTTACTGGAATGTGTACGACGTTTGAAAGGCAGCGTTACGTTTAATGACGGCCATATTAGCCGATATGATCTCGTGTTTTAATTATCTGGTATTACTGGTTTATAATTCACTGCAAATTACAGACTCTAATGACTAATTAATGAGGTTTAGAAATACTTGCGAAGCCAGCCAAATGTTCGTTAAACGTGATAAAAGATTATATATTTAAACATTTGTTCCTGCGTAACGTGACGCATCAACCAGTAATAAGTTTTACAATTACTGACTTCAACTGTCACGTATCAACCAGTAATAAGTTTTACAATTACTGACTTCAACTGTCACGTATCAACCAGTAATAAGTTTTACAATTACTGACTTCAATTGTCATGTATCAACCAGTAATAAGTTTTACAATTACTGACTTCAACT
>NW_013670572.1:63127-64562 GCF_000517525.1 Limulus polyphemus | reverse complement strand
TATAGTGCTAAGTAATAATATTGTTGCGTCAGCAGTCACATGACTACAGTGACGCAACGTTTCTAGAATTATCATGTACTTTGGCGAATGCTCTAGTATTTACTAGTAGGGTAGGCTGGTATATATATAAGAGGGGAAAACGTGACGCGGTAAAAAATTGTATTGTGTGTGTAGATAGTGGGTAGTTGAACTGCAGTCACACGGTATTGTTGAAGTTAACGTTCGTTCGTTACAGTGTTGTTTTAGCGCGAGTATTGAGATTAAGTGTATCGCAGAGTTATATTCGGAAAGAATAAACCAGTTTTATTAAGTAAAGGCTTGTGTCGCGTAAGTTTCGTCGGTACGAAGTTACGGAAAATTAATTAACACACGGAGACGTAACACTAACACTACTTTAATAAACACACTGTTCCTTCTAACACAAGACTAACCCTACTTTAATAAACACACTGTTCCTTCTAACATAAGACTAACCCTACTTTAATAAACACCCTGTTCCTTCTAACATAAGACTAACCCTACTTTAATAAACACCCTGTTCCTTCTAACATAAGACTAACCCTACTTATTTTAATAAACACACTGTTCATTCTAACATAAGACTAACCCTATTTTAATAAACACACTGTTCCTTCTAACATAAGACTAACCCTACTTTAATAAACACACTGTTCCTTCTAACATAAGACTAACCCTACTTTAATAAACACCCTGTTCCTTCTAACATAAGACTAACCCTACTTTAATAAACACACTGTTCATTCTAAAACAAGACTAACCCTACTTTAATAAACACACTGTTCCTTCTAACATAAGGTTCCTTCTAACACAAGACTAACCCAGGGTGTTTATTAAAGAAGGGTTAGTCTTATGTTAGAAGGAACAGGGTGTTTATTAAAGTAGGGTTAGTCTTGTGTTAGAAGGAACAGGGTGTTTATTAAAGTATGATTAGTCTTATGCTAGAAGGAACAGGGTGTTTATTAAAATAGGGTTAGTCTTGTGTTAGAAGGAATTAACGTAGCCATTCATCATGATGAACTGGATGGATTTATAAGTCGATTAATATAAATAGTCAACAGGCATGTAAAATTTATCTGTAAGTGTTATGACTCGTCAGTTTCTCTGTCTTCCTCGTGAGGTCATTGGTCCGCATCACGATCTGTTTTTAACCTCATTTTAAAACAAAGAAATAAATATAAAAAAAAGCAGACAAACGTAAAGAAACTTGCTCTTTGATTGAATATAGTGTTTGAAAATATATTTTGAAACCGATTTTATGATTAGCTAACTGGAGATATATGGCATAAAATGTTTCGGTGCCTGTGTATGTGTGGGGAGGGGGTGTTGAAGGGGAGTAATAGTACTGTCTAATGGCCTAGACTCCCCTTCCTCCACACCAAACGCTTAGAGTCCTTGTTGCACCACATTCATTGTT
>NW_013670572.1:57959-62411 GCF_000517525.1 Limulus polyphemus | reverse complement strand
TTTGTGTTAGAAGGAACTAACGTAGCCATTCATCATAATGAACTGGATGGATTTATAAGTCGATTAATATAAATAGTCAACAGGCATGTAAAATTTATCTGCAAGTGTTATGACTCGTCAGTTTCTCTGTCTTCCTCGTGAGGTCATTGGTCCGCATCACGATCTGTTTTTAACCTCATTTTAAAACAAAGAAATAAATAATAAAAAAAAGCAGACAAACGTAAAGAAACTTGCTCTTTGGTTGATTATAGTGTTTGAAAATATATTTTGAAACCAATTTTATGATTAGCTAACTGGAGATTTATGGCATAAAATGTTTCGGTGCCTGTGTGTGTGTGCGGGGAGGGGGTGTTGAAGGGGAGTAATAGTACTGTCTAATGGCCTAGACTCCCCTTCCTCCACACCAAACGCTTAGAGTCCTTGTTGCACCACATTCATTGTTGCGCAGATTGAAGGAATGTGGGTGTTTCATTGACGAAGGCCTTAACCAGTAGGTTACATAGTCGCCTTCCAGTTTTAGTAAAACTGTTTTCATTTACTAGATTGTCCCTTTGTTGCCCTATAGGGGACTGAGTAACTATTTTTTAAGAACAGACATGACCACTTTTATGTGCTTTCAAAACACTATGCCATTTTTGTGACATAGTTAAGTGTAAAGCAAATATGATGTGTTTCACGATATTGATTTATTTAGTCCTATGCCCTAACAAATATTTGTTCTATCACACCACAGGTCACAACATAATCAGATGGGAAAACGTACGGAAAAAGAACCGTTTTTTTTAGGCCGAGCAGATAGAGATTTTAATAAAGTAACACCTACAGAAGACGAAAATAAAAATGATCACAAAAAACACAAAAGGAAAGTTCAAACTGAACTTACATTGAGATGTAATTTAACATGTGAATCTTTGGACAATGAGCTGAAAACAGTACGTCTTTACGAATAAAATAACAAAGTTTTGTACCAGAAACATGTTAAAACTAGCATCCAGATATACCTTTTGTCTCCAACAAGTCACTGCCCAAGAGACCTTTCGTTCAATACCAGGCCTCGTCTGAAAATCGTCGAAGCATAAAAAAAACAACAGGCCTAAAAAGTTGTGATAAAAATCATGTAAACTGCATATTTTCGTTTGCATATTCCGTTTTAATTTGTCGATTTCGGATTCAAAACAACGGGCGTGTAAAAATCCGAAATTTAAGATTGTAATACAAATGTTTTTAAAATACGGAATAAAGTCTTTAACAAATTATTGAAAACGAAATATTATAATGACTAGTTAATATTAACTTCCGATCACATCAACTTATCTAGTTAAATTAGAATATAAACAGGAATTAACGATTGCGTCAGTCGCTAGAAACTGAGATATCTAAATAAACTTATTTCCTGATGGAGGTGTTATTTACTAATAATATACATTAAGACCTACAAGATGTTCTAGGTATCAGCCTCGTGAGGAAATGAGACTTTTCACAAGTTGTCTCCAGAATGTTGTACTTGTTTTAGAATTTTGCATAAAGCTACACAAAGTCTTTCCCTAAATTTGAGCTGACAAACTAGGGGGAAAAGAAGCCAGCCAGTAGTGCCCACCGCCAACTCTTAGGCTAATATCCTCTGAACGAACAGTGGGATTTGACCGTCACTCTTATACTGCACCTACGGCCCCAATATACAAAGCGTGGGTTTGCGGCAACGGGTTGTGAACCAAGAATCTTCGGATTGACAGTCCAGACAAGCTAATTACTTATCCACACCCGACCCTATTTATCTCATACAGCGTGATTAATGTTAATCCTCTTACAAAAGTATTATCTAAAATATTACTACAAGATTCAATATACATGTATGAAACATTTTTTTTCTTATATAAGTTTTCTATACGCTATTACTTTTAGGTTTAGCATGTGAAACGATTTTTTTATATAAAATATTCTGTAAATTCTTGTTCCTGCATTGTTAAACAATTTTTCTTCTTCTTAAAAAATTGTTTTTTTTACATCGATTTGAACGTGAAATCGCTCAGACCAGTAACATAACGGATCTTGCTCAAAGCGTGTCTAAGTAATTCAGTATAAGACATTCCTAGAGATTTTGATTCAATCGAAAGCCTCAGTAATAAACTGTGAAATCCATATAAATGAATCTTGCTGCTTTCTGCAACCATTCTCAAATCGATAAATGCTCATCTTCCGCCTCTCGCGCCAAGTTTTAGGTGCCCCTAACGGGGCCGCGCTGTGCTGCCATTATCGTTAGGCTTATGGAGATATCAACTGTAATTGACGCCCATCATTCTTATTTGAAGGTTGCATTAACAGTTCCTGAAATACCAGTCAATGAAAGTCGAGTCGATAGGCCGAAGAAATCCAGAGAAAACAAACCCAGCCTATCTGACAGACTTGTTATCTGTGCCACAACGATCGCCAGTCCTATACGATAAATTATGAACTTACTGACTTTCCAATTTAGTTGTTAGGTCGCTGTAATTCTATTGGGGTCTCTAATGATTTTGTGTAAAGCGTATATGAACATTCTTTCTGTCGACAGAACGAAGAGTTTTCTCTGTTGCTGGAGAGTAGTTCTTAACACTGCATAGATCACGTGTCTTTGAAAAGTTAAGCGATATTAAAGGCAGATTATATAACCCTAAAAATAAGTAACGCTACCCCTAATTTACGTGACGAGTTACCCTCCCTAAGAGTGTATGTACATACATATATGTATTTATAAAGCTACATTGTTCGTAAATCATTATTTTTAGACTATTTAATGTAAGTATTAAGTATAAACATGCTTAATTTTATTGTTGTTAAGCGCAAAGCTACACAGAATTCTCACTAAGCCACTAGGGGGGGGGGAGTTAAGTGATCTCACCGTCGCGATAATCATTACAAGACAATACATTTCATTTTCGAATTTAGGACGAGGTGATTCACTATGACTTCAAGTAGACGACACTTTCATTTTATTAATCTTGCTTATGTTTAACAGGTCTGATAAACTACAGATACAAATAAACTACAGTTACAAATAAACTACAATTACAAATAAACTAGAATTACAAATAACTACAGTTACAAATAAACTACAGTTACAAATAAACTACAATTACAAATAAACTACAGTTACACATAAACTACAGTTACAAATACACTACAGTTACAAATAAACTACAATTACAAATAAACTACAATTACAAATAAACTACAGTTACAAATAAACTACAATTACAAATAAACTACAGTTACAAATAAACTACAATTACAAATAAACTACAGTTACAAATAAACTACAATTACAAATAAACTACAGTTACAAATAAACTACAATTACAAATAAACTACGATTACAAATAAACTACAGTTACAAATAAACTACAATTACAAATAAACTACAGTTACAAATAAACTACAGTTACAAATAAACTACAATTACAAATAAACTACAGTTACAAATAAACTACAGTTACAAATAAACTACTCAACTACAGTTACAAATAAACTACTAAACTACCGTTACAAATAAACTAGAGTTACAAATAAACAATTACAAATAAACTACAGTTGCAATAAACTACAGTTACAAATAAACTACAATTACAAATAAACTACAGTTACAAATAAACTACAATTACAAATAAACTACAGTTACAAATAAACTACAGTTAGAAATAAACTACAGTTAGAAATAAACTACAGTTACAAATAAACTAGAGTTACAAATAAACAATTACAAATAAACTACAGTTACACATAAACTACAATTACAAATAAATTACAGTTACAAATAAACTACAGTTAGAAATAAACTACAGTTACAAATAAACTACAGTTACAAATAAACTACTAAACTACAGTTACAAATAAACTACTAAACTACAGTTACAAATAAACTACTAAACTACAGTTACAAATAAACTAGAGTTACAAATAAACAATTACAAATAAACTACAGTTACAATAAACTACAGTTACAAATAAACTACAATTACAAATAAACTACAGTTACAAATAAACTACAATTACAAATAAACTACGATTACAAATAAACTACGATTACAAATAAACTACAATTACAAATAAACTACAGTTACAAATAAACTACAGTTACAAATAAACTACAATTACAAATAAACTACAGTTACAAATAAACTACAGTTACAAATAAACTACAATTACAAATAAGCTACAGTTACAAATAAACTACGATTACAAATAAACTACAGTTACACATAAACTACAGTTACAAATAAACTACAATTACAAATAAACTACAGTTACAAATAAACTACTAAACTACAGTTACAAATAAATTAGAGTTACAAATAAACAATTACAAATAAACTACAGTTACAATAAACTACAGTTACAAATAAACTACAGTTACAAATAAACTACAATTACAAATAAACTACAGTTACAAATAAACTACAATTACAAATAAACTAC
>NW_013670572.1:51043-56959 GCF_000517525.1 Limulus polyphemus | reverse complement strand
TACAATTACAAATAAACTACAATAACAAATAAACTACAGTTACAAATAAACTACAATTACAAATAAACTACAATAACAAATAAACTACAGTTACAAATAAACTACAGTTACAAATAAACTACGATTACAAATAAACTACAATAACAAATAAACTACGTTACAAATAAACTACGATTACAAATAAACTACAGTTACAAATAAACTACAGTTACAAATAAACTACAATTACAAATAAACTACCAGTTACAAATAAACTACGATTACAAATAAACTACGATTACAAATAAACTACAGTTACAAATAGAGTACAGTTACAAATAGAGTACAGTTACAAATAGAGTACAGTTACAAATAAACTACAGTTACAAATAAACTACGATTACAAATAAACTACAATAACAAATAAACTACAGTTACAAGAGGGCTGTTGTTGTTCTTAGATTGCTCTTGTCCATTGTTAATTATGAGAGGGGAAATTCCCTCAGATGCGATCTAACTTAGAGCACGGACGAATCAGGTGTGTGATTATTTTGTTTGTTTTTGAACTTCGCGCAAAGCTACACGAGGGCTATCTAGATGGATATTCACTAGATTTAGAATGAAGTACTGAGAGCAACTGTTTTTACCGTTGGTTCTTTGGGTAGGCCTAATCTCAAAAAGATAGAGTGACGCGTTTGTTAATTTTTGGATTTATGGATCTTATTATTAAATCCTCCTTGGTTTTTCTAATGTAAGACGTTCTAATCCCGATAAATGATACCGCAGGTTTTTGAATGTTCAAAAAATTAATGATGGTTTGTGCTTGTTCTCTAGGTTTCCACCTGTTCCATCTTCGTACGATATGTCAGAGGAAAGGCAATCTGTTCGATAAATTTGTGTTGTTATTATTGCATTTCTTAGTTAACAAGCTACTTAGTTCTTTACCTGGTTTTGATACAAACTTTACGTTGATATTTAAGTTATATTTGTTTGAAAATGTTATTCCAAATTCTGACTACATTTTCAGTGATAACGGAGAAAGTTACATAGCGTACATAACATACGTTTTAAAGGTCACGATCAGGCTTATCTGTTCTATCTTGGATATGTTTTACCTTATCTTAGATGCTGTTTTTTTCTTTCAAGTTTATCTGGAGAATTACAGATGGCGCTTGCGTTGCTATAAGTTTTGTTGGTAATAATGATTGTGCAATAAATGGTCAGTATGGTTGTCGTTTCGATAAGCTCTGGTAATGAATGAATTTTTACTTTTGATTAAGAAAGGAAGTAAAACTTTCTCTCCCTTCTCTTTTTGTCTCTTTAAATTTAAACTCATGTTTATTCTCCTTCAAACCGTTGTTCGACAATCATCTAAAGATTCCAGCTCAATCTGGTGAAGCGTAGTGTATTTATTTAAATACTTCCAATAAACTCGAACTCAGTAACCTTCTTTTATATATTTTTTCCATACACCGTAATCCTCAATTTTCAAGATAGTCTTGAGAGTGGAGCAAGAGTGTGAAAATGGATGAATATTTGACATAACGACAAGATAGAACCTTGAGAGTGGAGCACGAGTGTGAAAATGGATGCATATTTGATATAATGACAAGATAGAGCCTTGAGAGTGGAGCACGAGTGTGAAAATGGAAAAATATTCGATATAATGACAAGGTAGAACCTTGAGAGTGGAGCACGAGTGGGAAAATGGAAACATATTTGATATAATGACAAGATAGAGCCTTGAGAGTGGAGCACGAGTGTGAAAAAGGAAATATTTGATATAATGACAAGATAGAGCCTTGAGAGTGGAGCACGAGTGTGAAAAAGGAAAATATTTGATATAATGACAAGATAGAGCCTTGAGAGTGGAGCACGAGTGGGAAAATGGATGAATATTTGATATAACGATTAAAGTTTACAAATCACTAATGATGGAGAGGAAAAAGTAGTGTCAGTGTTACTACTGAATATATCCGTAAGGAAGTATTGTTACTACTGACTATATCCGTAGGGAAGTATTGTTTATACTGACTATATCCGTAAGGAAGTATTGTTACTACTGACTATATCCGTAGGGAAGTATTGTTACTACTGACTATATCCGTAAGGAAGTATTGTTCTTACTGACTATATCCATAGGGAAGTATTGTTTCTACTGACTATATCCACAAGGAAGTATTGTTACTACTGAGTATATCCGCAAGGAAGTATTGTTACTACTGACTATATCCATAGGGAAGTATTGTTTCTACTGACTATATCCATAGGGAAGTATTGTTTCTACTGACTATATCCGCAAGGAAGTATTGTTTCTACTGACTATATCCGTAGGGAAGTATTGTTACTACTGACTATATCCGCAAGGAAGTATTGTTACTACTGACTATATCCGTAGGGAAGTGTTGTTTCTACTGACTATATCCGCAAGGAAGTATTGTTACTACTGACTATATCCGTAGGGAAGTATTGTTACTACTGACTATATCCGTAAGGAAGTATTGTTCTTACTGACTATATCCGCAAGGAAGTATTGTTTCTACTGACTATATCCGCAAGGAAGTATTGTTACTACTGACTATATCCGTAGGGAAGTATTGTTTATACTGACTATATCCGCAAGGAAGTATTGTTACTACTGACTATATCCGTAGGGAAGTATTGTTCTTACTGACTATATCCGTAGGGAAGTGTTTCATGATAAGTTTCAGAATGTAAAACTTCCTTTGTTAGTGTTGTTTGTTGGACTGATTGTTGTCAGATGTAAGAAAAATAAATGACTACGCATGTCACAAAAAATATTTTCTTTTCGTCAGTAGAAATAACAGAAATATAAGAAATAGGCCTCACCCCTGAGGCTTGCTGATGCCCTCGAAATGGATCCAGACTCCCTTTTCTAAACTGTATGCACCTCCCCCCTAACACCCCTAATAACTTTTCTTAACCTGCGGCTTTAGTAACAGGGACAGCGGTAAATCTACAGATTAACAACGCTAAAATCAGGGGTTTGATTCCTCTCGGTGGACACAGCAAATAGGGCGATGTGGCTTTGCCATAAAGAGCATACACCATCTGATAAGGCTTCACTTAGTTGCCTAACTGTTAGTTCTGAGCGTGTCGAGCACGTGTTGTATGTACTGGTGTTGTTCCACGTGTGTGTTATATCATTATATTCAGAACCACATGTAAGCATTTTTGTATATTTCTTCTCTATCTGAGTCCACCTGAATTTGATAAAAGAAATAGTGGCTGTCTCTGTGTGTTGTGATCTTAATAATTACACGAGACCGTTATTTTGTAATAACATAATTTTATTCTGAAACAAACGATAAAAACAGTAGTTTTTCTACGTTTTATCTAAGGAAATAAAACAAACAAAAACAAGTGACAGAAACTAAAACAGAAACCTAGTTAAGAAATCACGGTATTGAATAAATTGTATTTCTCTAGCTTGAAATACCAGAAGTGAGATCACTTTTTATTCATCACTTGAGTGGTGACAGGTCATTTTCGGTATTCGTTATAAATAATTATTTAATTCATTGATTCTGCAAAATGTATGGTCAGTTTCACGAGACAACGTTTCTTAATTTTAAACACATTTAACAGAATAGAATTTTGATCTGGATATGTTTTCTAAATCCTCCTATGTGTTGGTGACATAATAACCACTGCTATAAACATTTTACCTACACCTCCTCTAGCGGGGATAAGAATGTGAGTTTCATGAAATATTTTACCAATAAAATTATTTCCATTTTAACAACAGACGAACACCTACCTGTAAAGTCAAAACATATCAGAAGATGATTTAAAAAAAAAATACCCCAAAATTAAATTAATATAATATTTAACCTAATCTCAAATTTAATTTGTTTAATATTAAATCTCAAGAAGTTTCGATTTTCAGAAATGTAAAGAAAAAAAGTTCGTAATAACTTTAACAAATGATCGTTGTATAAATATTTATATAAATAGGCCTAACTCTATGACTAATCGATAAACACGAGTGCAGAATTACACAAACGTTATACTCGACCATTTTAGGGCTGGGAAGAGTTTAAAACTTAACGGCGTTTCGTACAGAAACGCATGCAATTAAAAACAGTTTAAGAAAGCAGTATTGAACTAGTAATGATGAAGAACACGAGAATAGAAGTTTAGAAATTATTTTACGTTTAATCCGTATTACAGTTTGAAACGTAACGTGCATATTGAACGAAAGAAGCCATAGCAACCCAATTACGTGCGTGTATTCCTACGAACCAGAAAATGTATGTGATATATATACATAGGACAGTCAGTATAATATGTAACAGAGTAATAAGATAATAAAGAAGAAGAAGAATATACTCGTGACTAATGCAACATCTTATCCATATTGTCTTAGAAGACAGCTAGCTTTTTAACCAACCAAGTATTTAAAGAATGTTTCAGATGACTTGATTGGCTGAGGAGCTGTCAATCATCAGTTTACCGTGTTTTTTTTTCCCCAATAAAGAACAATCCTTATAGTAGCCAGTGTGGGCGTAGCTCTTTAGGAATTAGTATGCCGAGTTCTGCATCAAAGGGTCCAAGTTTCAAGCCTCGATATCAAGAATTTGGATCCAAGGTTCGAGCCGCAATATTCCACTTAGCATTCTCTAACTTTCAACTGTGGGAACGTTATTATGAGCATAGTGAATGCCGCTATTCGACTAGGTATAGTTGCGTAGGTGGCGTGTGCTGCTGACTGTTTGTCCCCCTCCCCCTCTGGTCAGCAGTTTTTAATTTGGTATCGTGATACCCGAACTCTAGGCACCCTGACCAATTGTCGAATAAAGTGTTGTTCAGGTTACAAATAACAGACACTTTACAGCGTCCACGAGTCTTCTCCAGTTTTAATTGTATGGATATATATATATATATATACACTACAGATACCTTACAGCGTCCACGAGTCTTCTCCAGTTTTAATTGTATGGATATATACACCACAGATACCTTACAGCGTCCACGAGTCTTCTCCAGTTTTAATTGTATGGATATATACACTACAGATACCTTACAGCGTCCACGAGTCTTCTCCAGTTTTAATTGTATGGATATATATACACTACAGATACCTTACAGCGTCCACGAGTCTTCTCCAGTTTTAATTGTATGGATATACATATACACTACAGACACCTTACAGCGTCCACGAGTCTTCTCCAGTTTTAATTGTATGGATATACATATACACTACAGACGCTATAACAAATAACACGTTCTGTAATTTCCTGCGACGCCACAGTTTCAAGGAAGGAAACACGTGATATTCCCTCAAGCTATTTGTCCAAATACATACTGATTCTTTTTTTAACGACGTGTTTACATGACTGCTTTATATTTTATTTTTAAAAGAAGGAATTATTGTGTTTAGAACTAAGCATACGTTTTAACGTTCCTAGTTTTTTAGACCCGGGGTTCTCGAAATTATTTGAACTCGGACGAACCTTTTATAAAACTGGAAAATTTGCGATCAGGTCCGGTCAGAGGTTCAAAGTGGCTCGGGCCACTTCTATCTTTTGAGGCCACTGGCTATAAAAAAAACAAAAAATGACGACACACGAAAACAGAATAAGGCAAACATTAGCCCTAAAAGAAAAGTCAAACATAATTTTAATATTTAATTTACATGTATAATTTGCAGCTCTAAGTTGAGATTGTGTGTGTGTGTCACATTTTGTTCTGATTGGGAGACACATAAAAACAAGTCGCGAAACTTAACACATGCAAAATAATAACAAGTGACTAAATTTGAGGCCCACTTTCAGCTTAAGGCCCGGGCCAAATGGTCATCCTAGCCGCCCCCTAATTGGCCCTACTTACCCCCCCCCCCCTTCCAGAAAAAATAAAAGAGAGATTGGCTAAATTTCTTGCAAGGATGATATCGTTCTAAACAAATAATTTATT
>NW_013670572.1:45382-50254 GCF_000517525.1 Limulus polyphemus | reverse complement strand
TAAAAGAGAGATTGGCTAAATTTCTTGCAAGGATGATATCGTTCTAAACAAATAATTTATTTTCAAGCTAAAAAAATATGACAAACTGCAATACAACTTACCGTTCCTGATCTCATGAGACCCCTTCGCCTCTCAGTTTGAAAAAAAAACATGCTTTAGACCGAACAAAATGTAAAATGATTTTAAGAACAAATGCAATTCACACCATAAAAGTAATTCACACCATACAAGCAATGAAAATAAAAGTAAAATTTCCCCCTAGAATTATGAATAAAATCTCGATTACGTCATCGTTATATTTACAACGAATACGGTTATATATATAAAATCTTCACAAGGTTGTCCAATCAGATAACGTTTGGTGAGTTTGTTCCAAAAGGTGACTAACTCTCGAAACTTAGGTCATATTTAAGACTTATCACAAATTGATTTAACCCAATAGCTAGTTGGGCCCGCACAGTGGGGGGGAGACAGGGCAATCTCCTTCTCTTCACCTTTTGTAAGGACGACAGTGAGGTAATGGATTCGACCAAAGACCTGTAGGAGTGCATCGAAGCTCCTTGGGACCAAGTCGACGGTATCCTTTATTACATGAAACTAAGATAAGTTCATTTATATCGTAATGAAACTTTGTCGGGAGTATGTAACCATTAGTTGGTTCGCCTGGAAACTCGCAGGTTCGTCTACCTGTAAGATAAAATATGTCCGTGAAAAAAATTAAAAAAAGAAAGCTTCCAAATGGAAAACAACAACAAAAATAAGTCAAAATTACTAACTTATACTATAAATGACAGCTAATCAACAGCCCAGTTTCTTTGGAGAAAAGAAGCCACATGGAGCTATCTGCTGCGTCCACCGCCGGGAACGAACCTAGAATTAAAGTGTTGAAGTTTGTAGACTTACCGCTGTCCCACCTGGGGGCTATAAATTAAAGTTTAAAAAAACAACAACAAATGTTCTAGAATTTTGATGTATCAAGCGGTAGTGGCCGTCTCTTCTCACTCCACCAACTGTGGTCGACTGGATGCCCAAATGGCACCTCACACCACAACGGAAACACCGTCATATTTTGACGAGGCTTGCAGAAGGATCGATTAATGTCCCTAGGAGGATAATAGGAGAATAATCGGTAATCCCAGGTGCGTCCACTATCCGAGGGTTGTGCAAATCTGGATTGATCGAAAAAATTAGTGTCCCAAAAGTCAGGAGGTTGGGAGAGCATCTATGATGCCCACTATTGTCGACGTACGATGTTGCCTGGAGTGAGAGTTGGTTTCTATTTAGCTACTCTGTTATTGTTGCCCATACAGTGAAGAAGATAGTTTTTAATGGTATTGGGAAACACCAACATTTGCTATTCAGCAGTAGCAGCCGTTAGACACGAGCCATTCTCAACACACAGAGTCCACTCTGTTCGTTTTGGGCGCTCGTGCATTGAAAAACTTTGTTATCGACATGCCTGGACCTGCACTTTTACCACGTGGGACAGCAAGTGACTTGGAGATTTCTTCGTTGACTTTGACCTCAGCCTCATGAAATATAGTTAATCTCCCGGCATCCTTTCGTCTCTGCCATAATTATTTGTCTTTTATTGAGTCACAACTGTATTATACGTTGGAGTTATATCCGTATGTCGCCACGGAGACGATTCATTTGTATTCTCGCACGGGAGGATTCAATTTGATTGTTCGTTGGCTGTGTTTGTCTTGTAGAATAAAGTTTGCAAGAAGAACATTCAAGATATACATCTATAATAGAAATATGTACCAGGGGGCGCTGGAAAAGGTCAAACTTAAAACCTTCCAACTTTGAAGCTCAAACCGGATGGGCTAAAACGTAAGCTTAAAGGTCAGGCTAGAAACTTTAAAATTCGAACTTGGTGATCTAAAACATCAACCAGCACAAGTCCTTCTACCAATTATTTTAAAAGCTAAACGTAAGGTCAAAGTTGACTGATATAATATAACCCTGCTATTGTCTTCTAATTGGCTTAAGAACGACATAGTTTCTTATTCAATAACCGAAACTATCCAGCAGCTTCGAGAAAAGTTTGTTTGTTTCTTGAATTTATCGCAAAGCTACTCGGGGGCTATCTGCGCTAGTCGTCCCTAATTTAAAAGTGATAGGCAGCTAATCAATACCATCCGCCGCCAACTCTTGCGCTACTCTTGACCAGCAAATAGTGGGATTGACCGTCACATTATAATACTACTACGACTGAAAGGACGAGCATGTTCGTTAACGGATATTAGAACCCGCACAAAGCTTACTTTTTTGATCATCTAGTTTGAGCTTCAACGTTGGAAGGTTTTAAGTTTGACCTTTAAGCTTACTTTTTTGATCATCTGGTTTGAGCTTCAAAGTTGGAAGGTTTTAAGTTTGACCTTTAAGCTTACTTTTTTGATCATCTAGTTTGAGCTTCAAAGTTGGAAGGTTTTAAGTTTGACCTTTAAGCTTACTTTTTTGATCATCTGGGTTGAGTTTCATAGTTGGAAGGTTTTAAGTTTGACCTTTAAGCTTACTTTTTTGACCATCTGGTTTGAGCTTCATAGTTGGAAGTTTGACCTTTACGTTTTTAGATGTAAAAAAATCTCCAGAAGCAGACCTTGTGTGTCTCCATTAGTTTTTAAGATCTGTTATTATTATTTAAAGTCATGAGGTCATTTCAGGCAGGGATTCAAACAGCATTGAGTGCATACATAAATTTCCAATTTCGATCTTAAAACGAGTAATTCAGACATTATAATCCGATCGCTCGCTCTCCAATTGCTCCAGTAACGCTTGAATGTATTGTAACTTCTAGTTCGTCTTACTGGAAGCGCGAGGTGTCGCTGTGAATTGTAGGCACATTTTGCAGAGAAAACGAAGAAGCTATAGCCATCTTTGAAAAATGTTCACAAGAGGATAAAGGGAGCGGGTAATAAGTTGAGAAAAATATTGATATAATATATACTTGTTTGACAATGCTATTTCTCGATACCTTTTTATCGCTTCAACTGTGTCTTCATCCATTTTGTAATAAACGTCCTGAAGAAAGAAAGGTCTGCGCAAACTCAGTTATTGCCACAATTCTGATTGGACGATGTGAATCAGACCGTACTACGAGAAATTAGATAACAATGAGTTCAGACGATAGTGAAGCAGTCGGAGAGCGGCGGAGTTAACTTGAGCTTGGATTGATATATCAAAATTCGCACACCCCTAACATGTATATTGTACCTCATATTGAAGTGATAGACTAGAAGAAACACAGATAGTCAACAGTAACCACCACTAACTCTATGATCATAGGTGTTGGAGATGGCGGGGACAATAGACGAGATGGCGGGTTACAGTAGGCGATTGACTACTCACTTTTTAAAGAGCAAGATGGCGAATGTTTTGACAAGTTGTTTCTGCGCAGGCGCGACAATAACTTATCTACACGATCTGAAGTAAGATTCCAGCAGGAGACTAAAAATCGACAATTAGGGTTAAAGTTTCAACTTTTTAAATTATTTAATCGAAAATAAATGTTAATAAAACTTATATCAAAAGATTATATAAATCTTAACACTTCAGTTATAATTTTATTTTGGAGAAGATTCGTTGAACGTGTATCAAAAAAAATTGATGTCACAACGTCGCACTATTTTTTTTTTATAGTGGGCATAGACCAAGGTGTCATGATGACGTAGACGTTTTGTGAATCTGACAGAATGTGAACGTGCGTTTGACTTCTGAGAATTAGTTCAAATGTTATCGTATTTGACTCGTTCAGACATTCTTCTTTTGGCTAGTCCCCCCTCTCCCCCCATTTTTTTTTAGTCGTGCCGCCGTCTGTGATAAAATATCAAGAACTAATGATACAGCTTTTTAACGTGACACAAAATCAAAGTAACCATTTTTATAATCCACACACACAGACGAACAAACAATTACAAAAAAACTAGAACACATTTCCACTTACATTCTGGCGGTGGTTGAGACCATTCTCCGACATCATTACAAACCGCACCTGTTGCACCAACTAGTATAAATCCAGCATGACAAGTATAAGTTACCGAATCTCCCGCCAGGTAGCGCCCTGAGTCTAAAACTCGGCCATTAGGAGGTGGTAATGGAGCTACACAGGAAATAGCTAAGAAACACCTGATGAATTAGATGATCGTTTATTTAAAGATACAACTCTAGACAAAATCACCAACTAAATCATGGAAATATTAATTATCTTTTTTTTTGTAAAATTACGATTTTTTTAAAAGTTTTCTGTTTTTTAATTATAATATTAATTTATTTGTGTTTTTATTTTATTTTAGTGTTTCAGGTTTTCATAATATTCACGTAACTCTGCCAGTTCGAGCTTAAATCCCTCACAAAACTTTATATTATGTTTTATTAATCACATGCACCTTTTGGAAGAATCCATATTGTGTCAGTTTTAACTTTACGGATTTACAATATTAAAATCCGTGGTTCGATTCCCTGCGATGTACAGAACAGATATCCCAATGTGGTTTTGAAATAAAACAAACAAACAAACTTTTCGGAAGTTGTTTAGACTCCTTTATTTGGTTGTTTGTTCAGAAGTTTTCAGAAAGGCCTTTCTGTGCATAGCCATCCTTAAGTTTGAATTGATAGACTAACGGGAAGGCAACTAGTCAACAGCAACTTTAGGGTTACTCTTGTTTGACTAAACAGTGGGAATTGACTGTCACTCAGATGACACCCATAACCACAAATGAGAAGCACAACGGGACGCGAACCATGCACCACACTGATTCACACTAACCACTAAGGCCACGTTCGGGGTAAACTAACCTTACTACAAAAATGATAATTTCATTACTGTTTAGAAACTGTTTTTAAAGGAAGCAAAGGTTAATGGCTAAA
>NW_013670572.1:34839-44866 GCF_000517525.1 Limulus polyphemus | reverse complement strand
GGGCGTTATAATGTGACGGTCAATACCACTATTCGTTGGTAAAAGAGTAGCCCAAGAGTTGGCGGAGGGGGGTGATGACTAGTTGCCTTCCCTCTAGTCTTACACTGCTAAATTAGGGACAGATAGCCCTCGTGTAGCTTTGCGCGAAATTCAAAACAAACAAATGTCCAGTTTTGGTGCTCGCTATTTTGTTCCCTCGTGCAGGGTTTCACATTCAAATTTTACTTTCAATTGTGCACAAAATGTCGTAGGACTACCAATGTAATTTATTCATTTAAATTTAATTATTAAGACCTAAGAATTATTTATTTGTTTTAGAGCAAAGTCACTTTGGACTATCTGCTGTGTGTCCCCCCTCCCTCCGCATAGAGTCGAACCCCGAATTTTAGCGTTGTAAGTCCGTAAACTTACCACTGCCCGACCAAATGTTACAGTTTGAATGTACATGTCACCACCGTACCAGGTAAAGACTTTATCTATTTTCACTGACGTCAAATCGCAAGCAGCTTGCTTCAAGTCCAATTTTGTGGTGTACTCTTTCTTTTCCTCGTTCGAAATTGTTGCCAGACGACCAATTAGTCTTGTTTGTGTCGTGGACGACCTTATTAGGTTTTTTTTTTCATCATCTTGAGACGGGAAAAGTTTTTCTCTCTTCACTAGCAACACGATGTATACACGTGTTCCAATAAAGACTTCCTGGCGTCACCACATTCCATCACGAGGCCTGCTATTCTTCACACAGAAACGGAGATCCATACTGTGTTTACAATAGTTGTTGAAACCTGTGTTTTGTGGATAGGTTCGTCACAGGTTTCGCATGTAAACCTTGTCTTTTTCTTTATGATTTATAAAGTGGTTTTATTTTGGGGGAACGTGTTACATGTTTCAGTGGGTGGTGTTCAGTGCCTGCATTCCATCTAGTATGTACACTTGTAAATTAAGGACTGCTATGTAAATATGGCTGTATCACATTTAAATTAAGGACTGCTATGTAAATATGGCTGTATCACATTTAAATTAAGGACTGCTATGTAAATATGGCTGTATCACATTTAAATTAAGGACTGTTATATTGATATGGATGTATCATTTCTAAATTAAGGACTGCTATGTAAATATGGCTGTTTCTATATCTTTGTTCGATAATCCTAAAAACAAAAAATACTGAGTGATCAAGACTCGTTTTTCATATAATGATTTAGGCTTACCTTCATATGCAGGAGGATTGTCTGATCAAGACTCGTTTTTCATATAATGACTTAGGCTTATCTTCATATGCAGGAGGATCGTCTGATCAAGACTCGTTTTTTCATACAATGACTTAGGCTTACCTTAATATGCAGGATGATCGTCTGATCAAGACTCGTTTTTCATATAATGACTTTGGCTTACCTTCACATGCAGGAGGATCATCTGACCAGGATTCGTTTTTCAAACACTGTAAGGACGACACCCCAACAAGTCTGTAGCTTGTGGGACACGAGAATTTGACACGCTCACCATATGTCCGGTTGTGAGTGCTGAGCTTTAGGTGCGGAGAGTCTGGGGTCAAAGGTGGACACTGGATAACTAGTGAACAGCGCAAAATCAAATGTGTGTATATAGAAAGAAACAAAGATAATAAATAATACAGAAATCACTTCTTGTAGCATCTTGATGGTTCAGCAAAATTGTTTAACTTACAAAGACATTAGGTTTAAGATGAAAATATAATCATCCACTCATAGCATATGGTCATAAGTTGGTTGTCAGTTCACTATGAAAGGTTGTGCTAATTCAATATGAACTGATGTTAATTAACTATAAACGGTTGTCAGTTCACTATGAAAGGTTGTGCTAATTCAATATGAACTGATGTTAATTATTTATAGTTAATTAACATCAGTTCATATTGAATTAGCACAACCTTTTATCGTGAACTGACAACCGTTTATAGTTAATTAACATCAGTTCATATTGAATTAGCACAACCTTTCATAGTGAACTGACAACCGTTTATAGTTAATTAACATCCGTTCATAGACAATTATCGAAAAAAAAATTGAAACGACATTAAGAAGTTAATGATCCAACAGTTAATTCTTACTAACAGTTTTAACCGAAGACAACATAAGGATATTTAGATTTTTTAGTGTTAAAAATATTACACTTCTGTACAACACATTAAATCAAAACTCGTAGTCTGTCTCACCACTGTAAATCCCTAACTGTAAGCTTTGCAGTGAAGTCAACTTTAGATCATATATCTTAAGGTCTTGACACACAGACACTGCGTTCTATCTGCACATTGGCCTCCAAGGCCACATTTAAGCCTACCAAAAGCACAACAAATTCATTGAGGTTATATGGAGGCTCTTAACAAGTAGTTAGTTTAACAGGGGGGTACGATTCCAGTTTCTTGGATCATCTTTCTTATGAAGAATGAATGGTTGATTTCGAAGTCTGGTTGGAAAACTTGTTTGTTATGGATTTCGCGCAAAGCTACACGAGGGCTATCTGCGCTAGCCGTCCCTAATTTAGCAGTGTAAGACTAGAGAAAAGGCAGCTAGTCATCACCACCTACCGCCAACTCTTGGCTACTCTTTTACCACCGAATAGTTGGTATAAATTGACCTCACATTATAACGCCCCCACGGCTGAAAGGACGAGCATGTTTGGTGGGACAGGGATTCGAGTCGAACGCCCTAACCACCTGGCCATGCCGGGCTGATTTGTCAACCTCAAATCCAATTTAATTGTATTGTTAAAGACACCAGGAGACGTGCACAACCTCATAGCAAGGACTATATTTTGTGTCGGAGGGTGCTCTTTCGGAATCATAAGTAAGTTAACCTTGCAGTCGAGGGCGTTGTTTCAAACTGGCCCTCCTCCAGTTGTTACGGTTTCGCGTAGAACTGAAACCTTTCCTCTTGGAAAGAGTGTTTTATTTAGTTTTACATCTCGTTATACTAATAACTTTCCTTAAAAAGGTTGACGTAACACTCCTGGATAAGTTGGAAAGAGTGTTTTATTTAGTTTTACATCTCGTTATACTAACAACTTTCCTTAAAAAGGTTGACGTAACACTCCTGAATAAGTGAAGCTCCTGGAGCTTTGCACTATTAGATGATCAATAATTTACCATAAATGTGGTAAACATGTCGTCCCTGGCGCTCCGGTTTCGCATCTGTGGCGACAAAACTACTGTGTTAGCATACGTAAATAATTCTTAACCCACGCACCGAACAGTTGGAGAACGTGTTACTTCCACGAAGCCAATGAAATATGCATTGAAATAAAAGTTACTACTCCCATGCCACTTTTAATTTATTTTTGACAATATATCACTCCAATAAAATCCACAAAAAAAAAACCATCAACCATCCATTTTATCATACGAGAGAATAAACAGTTTATTCCGACTATAGTCTGAAAGGTTGATCATTTGAAAAACAAAAACCTTCCTGTTGCACTAGTCACTGAAAGAATATATATATATCTTAAACAGTAGACGTTTCATGCAAAAACCCGAATAATACGATCAGAACATATGTTAAAAATGTAAACCTAAAGCACACGTGTATGACGTACAAAAACAATAAGACATTTTCGGTATAACACTTATATTTAAATTCAAAAATACATATACGTTTTGATAATATATTTCCTTTTATATCTCCAGCTTTGATGTAATAGTCTCCAGCATTTCCAGCTTTGATGTAATAGTCTCTAGTATTTCCAGCTTTGAAGTAATAGTCTCTAGTATTTCCAGCTTTGATGTAATAGTCTCTAGTATCTCCAGCTTTGATGTAATAGTCTCTAGTATCTCCAGCTTTGATGTAATAGTCTCCAGCATTTCCAGCTTTGATGTAATAGTCTCTAGTATCTCCAGCTTTGATGTAATAGTCTCTAGTATCTCCAGCTGGAAATGCTGGAGACTATTACATCAAAGCTGGAGATACTAGAGACTATTACATCAAAGCTGGAGATACTAGAGACTATTACATCAAAGACTGGAAATAGCTGGAGACTATTACATCAAAGCTGGAGATACTAGAGACTATTACATCAAAGCTTTGATGTAATAGTCTCTAGTATCTCCAGCTTTTGATGTAATAGTCTCCAGCATCTCCAGCTTTGATGTAATTTTGATTTATTTTTTGCACGTAATTTTAAGATAGACTAAAATCAGCTTAGATGATCTGTTGTCAGTTTTAATTTTCAACATCGATAATAGTTACTGAGATTTCACCCAAACGGATTGTTTAGATTAAGAAAGGTGTTTTACTTTAAATATAACGTTTCTCAGTAAATCTTCAATTTTTGTTCTGGAAGTCTCCAGGATAAGACAAAAACAAACGAGCTCCAACTAGGTAAACACATGAATCAGAGGTTCTCAAACTTTTTCGTCCTCGAATCACATGGGAGGGGAAGAAGGCCTCGCGAACCTATCCCAGTTATTCTGTTCTCTCGTTTGGCCGTGACTTGCTTTGTGGACCAGCCCGTGGACCACCTGGAGGATCCTCATGGACCACCAGTAGGCTGCGACCACTGACATAAATTATAATTAATTTCATATTTTATTTCAATTATTTAGTTCGATGTTCTTCAAATAACTTCAACTACTCGTACGGTTGGTTATATAAGAATCAAGTTATGTATGCTATGACACACCTTGTACTACTATGGAGCACGTTATGTATACAATATTTCAATGTGTCGTAATGGTCTGGAATTGCCATTATTCACGCATGCGTGCTTATCCACCCTCGAGTACGTATTAAACAGTGCTATATCACAATGGGCTATCTGTTGCTCTGCCCACCGCGGGTATCGAAACCCGGTTTCTAGCGTTGTACGTTCGCAGATATACCGCTGTGCCACTGGGGGGGGGGGCTTACTTTGGATTAACATTTAAAATTTTGATTTTTTTTTTAATCTGATGACTCCTTATGCGACACATGGGCTAAACGTTCAGATCGGGAGCCCAAAATTTTGGTACAGCTATTTCTGATATAGAACTACTGACCAGAAAAAAGGTCACCTGCCGCCAACGAAGCTATTCTTAATTGAAAGGGTGGTGGATTGATCTTTGCTTTTATAATGCACCTGTGTTCGTTTGTTTATGGTTAAGCACAAAGCTACACAAAGGGCTACCTGTGCTGTGCCCACGACTAGTATCTAAACCCTAGACCACTCTTCGTAGTAAAAAAAAAAAGCCTTTATCCTGAATGCTTAACTCAGAAATAGGCCAGGTTAAAGCTTCATGGCTGGAAAGTAAGTTAGTCCTGGACAAACAAACAAATTAATAATGTTAAATGTTTAACTTACTTTGGCAGGTAGGTGGATCATCAGACCATTTTCCTGAAGCTTCATGGCTGGAAAGTAAGTTAGTCCTGGACAAACAAACAAACTAATAATGTTAAATGTTTAACTTACGTTGGCAGGTAGGTGGATCATCAGACCATTTTCCCGAAGCTTTGCACGTGATATCTTTGGACCCACTTAGCTTGTATCCTTCCATGCATGCAAAGTGTGCCTTACTGTGCATCTTATTTCCCTCAACAGCCATCACACGATGATGGTCCACGGACTGTATAGGTGGACACTCCACATCTGTTAGAAGAAATCAGAAAATATGCGATTGGATTATTTTGGAAATTCGCAAAAAATTAAGCGCAAGGGCTTTCTGCACTAGTCGTCCCTAGTTTCAAACTTATATACTAGAGAGAAGGCAGCTAGTAAATAACACCCATCGCCAACTCTTGGGCTACTCTAACCAATAATGGGAATTGACACTAATTCTCATAACGCATCCACAGCTCCAAAGCGCGGAACGCGATTTTTTTGGGGTACAGAGGAACGTAAACCATGGACCCTTGGATATACAGTCCAGCACACGGAACACGAGGTCACATATGATTTAGAGAATGAAATAATACAAAGAGTGACCAACTGGTAACTGTTAGTAGTTAGGGAAGGTCAGTAAAAAAATAGAACTAGTCTGCACTAGTCGTCCCGTTGGAAAAATAGTTTATATTTTGTTACGTGCTAAATCGTTTTATATGAGACATAATCTCCACCAAGTATGTCTGTATACGTGTTCAGCAATTGGAGTTGGAGTTTTCAACCTGAACAACAACTTACGTCAAGGCCCCGGCATGGCCAGGTGGTTAAGGCGCTCGACTCGCAATCTGAGGGCCGCGGGTTCGAATCCCCGTCACACCAAACATGCTCGCCCTTTCAGCCGTGCGGGCGTTATAATATGACGGTCAATCCCACTATTCATTGGTAAAAGAGTAGTCCAAGAGTTGGCTGTAGGTGGTGATAACTAGCTGCCTTCCCTCTAGTCTTAGACTGCTAAATTAGGGACGGCTAGCGCAGATAGCCCTCGTGTAGCTTTGCGCGAAAGTCATAACAAACAAACAAACCTTACGCACACGTTGGCTAAATGGGCTTAAAACTTAGAACTTAAAAGCGAAATTTACTGTCACTTTTATTATACGCTCTCATCTGAATCTGCCCCCCCCCATTGGCACAGCGGTATGTCTGCGGACTTACAACGCTAGAAATCGGGTTTCGATATCCGTGGTGGGCAGAGCACAGATAGCCCATTGTGTAGCTTTGTGTTTAATTTCAAACAAACAAACAGACAAACATCTGAAACTGCAGAGTTTATTCAAAACATAACGTCTCGAATTTTAGCGCTTCGAGACCGCAGCCCGATACGCTAACCTCTTGGACACGTCAGTTAAAAGCACTGACTAACTGTTTAACAAAACATATAACGAGTGGTTAATGATATATTACCTTTGACAATTACGGTAATCTTGTTATTTTCACCCCTAGGTGTAGAGCAGCTGTAAAATCCAGTGTCCTCCTCTTTAGCATAGTAGATGGACAATCGATATTTCCAGTTCCTTTCATCACTTGACAAGGACCATCCACAAGGATATTGTCTAAAAAAAACCAACGTACGATTCTTCAAGAGAAACAACTTTGTGTTAAATGTCTAGAAAGTGCGGGAAGTATATTTATGTTTCTTCTTGTGTGTCCTGGATAGACTGGTGAGTGAACACACAACTAAAACCTTTATCGAAGACAAAAGGATGGACTGGGCTGCTTATGGAGGTTCTACTTAGGATCTTCTGACCATTAGATACATTACAGTTACAGGAACACGTTATTATCCCTGGAAGCGTTAACGTTCTGTTTCAGTCTCCTTTCTTATTTATCTAGCCAAGTAGACAGAGCCATTGTTTCGGTCTCGATGTCTAGGGAATAGAGATGGAGAGGCAAGAGAGAGAGAGAAGACAGATAAAGAGAGAAAAGAGAGAGAAGGGATAAACAGATAGGGAGAGAAAATAGAGATAAAGAGAAGAGATAGATAGATAAGTAAAGAGAGAAGATAGAGAGAAGAGAGAGAGAAGATAGAGAGAAGATAGAGAGAAGAGAGAGGAGAGAGAGAGAGAAGATAGAGAGAAGAGAGAGGAGAGAGAGATAGAGAGAGAAGGAAGAGACAGAGAAAAGATAGAGAGACAGATATATGTATATAGTTAAGAGAGCTTGTGTATGTTGTAACTGTTAACTTGGACGTTGATCTCACTTGATTTAATCCAAACAAACAAACTTCTAAGATAATAATATTCACTCTGGGTCATAAAATATATATCATGGTGAAAGCCGATCATTAGCTCAGTAGAATTGACCCATTCGTAGAAACCACTTCAATAGTACCCTACCACCTACACTAACAGATTGACTGTTACTATTATAATGCATAATGTGTTTTCGCAAGGTTTCGAACCTGGGTCTCCAGATCTGACATATTGCCCTCTACCACGAGGTCAACCAGCGCCTCCCCTACGTCCAATCTTTCACACCATGAGGTTGTCTGCTATTATTGTAAAACTATTGTTAAGTTCTTTAAACAACGTATTCACTACAATACTTTCTAGAATGGTCTGTCGAAAGACTGTTTTATAACTCGAACTTAAGCTGATTTAGAGATTATTATTTATCGAAGACACATAACAAATACGTTAATTCATCTCAAGTTATATCGATATTCGTCATATCGATTTCTGGCAAATTATTTATTAAGAGACGCGCACATAGGGTACTTAGTAAATTCTTTATTAAAAATAACGTTTCTCATTTTTCTCGTGAAATTAAAAAAAATTATCGATCTTGGGCTATACGTATGTACAATGAAATTTGGCTAAACGCCATCTGGCTACAGGTTTCTGTACTTATATTTATTATTATGAAGCTTCAGTGTCCGAAGTTAAAAGATTTTTAAAGGATCTGGAGCGAAATACATGTTCTTGAATTTAGGGGTTAAATATACACATGTTCTTGAATTTAGGGGTTGAATATACACATGTTCTTGAATTTATGGGTTAAAAATACACATGTTCTTGAGTTTATGGGTTAAAAATACACGTTTTTGAATTTATGGGTTATGATACACGTATTTAACCCCTAAATTCAAAAACGTGTATTTTAACCCATAAATTCAAAAATACATATATTTTTAAATTTAGGGGTTAAAAATACACATGTTTTTGAATTTATGGGTTAAAAATACAAATTTCTTGAATTTGGGGATTAAAATGAAGAAGAATTTGATCTTACAGGCTCTAACACCAAATTTAGAGCTTTATAGTAATATATTTCTTTATTTTACTGAAAATAATTTCATCTCGGTTTTTTATATTATAACTCTAAGTGGAATATAGAAATTAATTTACAAATAATAAAAAATATGAATTTAATCTGTAAAGTTCAAAGTCTGGCTGACCTTTGAGTAGATGACCACGCCCATTCGGGACTTCCATGTTCCCGCTGGAACAAACAGTCTAAGTGAAGTATACTGTTTGGTGTAATGACCACATCTCCGGCTTCAGAAACATCAGCGTCTCCGGACATCACGTTGTAGATGATACTGGGTGGGGCTTGCACTATCCACCAGAGGGCGGGAAATTAATAATATCAAGTTAAGTTTAGTCAAATTAATTCGGTAAGAGTTCCATATGGCACCCCCACTCAATTTAAAAAAAAATCATCAAAGTAATATTTATGTATTAATAAAGCATATTAATAGTATGATCTGATAATTTTAATACATTATTATACCACTTACTTCATTAATTAGATGTACAATCTTCTTGGGGATAAAAGGCTACTTTTATCAGAATATAATATTCTCCACATGTATTCACACAAATGCTTGTCAAATGTCTTTGCCCTGGTATGTGTAGTTGGTAGTTGTCTTTTGACACACCACCACCGATTCTCTATTAGGTTTGTACATGCACCATTTTTCGGGTCCACAAAATTTTCAGAATGATTGACAGTTTCAGGTTTGTATCCTAGTTTATTTAAACATTTGTATGCGGCCCAACAGTCTGTAATTATTGTGCTTCCCTTTTCTAACACGCCCCTTCAAATAAACCCTTTTCAGAATCTTTTTTATCCAGGCAATTCTACAATTTTTGGGTGGGGGTGGGTGCCATATGGAACTCTTTCCATTAATTCACCGTATCTGTTTTTATTTAGTCCTATAAGTTGAAACCTTTATCTTTATCTGTTTTTATTTAGTCCTATAAGTTGAAACCTTTATCTTTATCTGTTTTTATTTAGTCCTATAAGTTGAAACCTTTATTTTTATCTGTTTTTATTTAGTCCTATAAGTTGAAACCTTTATCTTTATCTGTTTTTATTTAGTCCTATAAGTTGAAACCTTTATCTTTATCTGTTTTTATTTAGTCCTATAAGTTGAAACCTTTATTTTTATCTGTTTTTATTTAGTCCTATAAGTTGAAACCTTTATCTTTATCTGTTTTAATTTAGTCCTATAAGTTAAAACCTTTATCTTTATCTGGTTCATTTGAATTTTATCCAATTATTTTTTGCTGTTTCTGTTTTTTTATAATTAAAACTAGTCCTATATACACCTTTCATGTCAATCACTTGGCACTAACAATGTAAAAATAAAAGTAAACAAGAATGGTAATATTTACAACGTCTATTCATCTTCGAACAG
>NW_013670572.1:28045-33839 GCF_000517525.1 Limulus polyphemus | reverse complement strand
GTTTCTTAGTTGTACGATTGTATACCAAAATATCAATGTGCTCTAAAATAAAAAAAACATAATTAAACCAATTCGTGTGTTTCAATAAAATGTAAATATATTGTACTAGGAGTTACATTTGTTATTTAATAAATAGTAGGACTTTCCACCGGAGGGACACGGACTAAATACAAGAAAACTGTAGATATATTGTTGTTACTATACCGAGAGGCCCGGCATGGCCAGGTGGTAAAGGCACTCGACTCGCAATCTGAGGGTCGCGGGTTCGAATCCCTGTCACACCAAACATGCTCGCCCTTTCAGCCGTGGGGGGCGTTATAATATGACGGTCAATCCCACTATTCGTTGGTAAAAGAGTAGCCCAAGAGTTGGCGGTGGGTCGTGATGACTAGCTGCCTTCCCTCTAGTCTTACACTGCTAAAATTAGGGACGGCTAGCGCAGATAGCCCTCGTGTAGCTTTGCGCGAAATTCAAAAACAACAACCTAACAGAGAATTTCCCCCCGTTCACTTCATAAGAATTAGAGCTATCGTTTAATATGAACCATCAAAAAAAAAAACATTGGTTGATTTTTTTGTTTACACTAATATGTTATTAATTTATAACACAAAGTAAGAAAAAAACACAATTTCATTTTTAAATAAATGACTCAGCCACTGTCTTTGAAATAAATCTTCCCGTTCGATCAGACAATTCAAAACTGCTCTCCATAAAGTCATCCATCAAACGTCGTGACGTTAAACGTATCCGTCCAATCAGAAAGATGATTATGCCTGTCAATGAATGTTGATTAATCTGCTAGACAACGCGGGTAGAAAAAAAATCAGATGACGTCTGCTTTGTCAGATCGAGTTGCTTATTTCAGAGAAAAAAAAATACACACTAGACGAGTTTCACACACACACACACACAAGATAAAGGTGTTACGTGAAGCAACACGTGACCTTATAGCTTGTTTTTTAACTCATCTTTGAAGAAAAGTATTATGTTTGATTCAGGCCTTTCCCTGCTGGTGTGGATCTACTTGTATTTAGAGTAGTCCGTCAAGCCACTAAAAATAGTAACTTTTTTAATGTCCCCGAAGAAGGAGGTTTATTGAATGTCTAATCGAAATTCGAGACAATATCGATTATATTTTAAAATAAGAACAATCTGGGGGTCGAATCCCCGTCTCACCAAACATGCTCGTCCTTTCAGCCGTGGAGGCGTTATAATGTGACGGTTAATTCCACTATTCATAAATCTCGTAAAATGACAAAGGCCGAACTCTGAAATCCATTCTTATTTGTAAGGATTAAGGCTCCTAACATTCATAGGTGTAATTTTAATGGGGACATGCCCCCCCTGTAGATTTTCTAGGATAGAATACCTTCTTTTGATAAAATAACCTTATGCATACCCCAAATACAGAAAATTGCCTTCCCCCTCCACTTTTGAAAACAGGCAATATTAGTTGAGACAGGATGACCTTACATGTAACTAGCAGTCAATATTAATTGAGACAGGATGACCTTACATGTAACTAGCAGTCAATATTAATTGAGACAGTATGACCTTACATGTAACTAGCAGTCAATATTAATTGAGACAGGATGACCTTACATGTAACTAGCAGTCAATATTAATTGAGACAGGATGACCTTACATGTAACTAGCAGTCAATATTAATTGAGACAGGATGACCTTACATGTAACTAGCAGTCAATATTAGTTGAGACAGGATGACCTTACATGTAACTAGCAGTCAATATTAATTGAGACAGGATGACCTTACATGTAACTAGTAGTCAATATTAATTGAGACAGGATGCCCTTACATGTAACTAGCAGTCAATATTAATTGAGACAGGATGACCTTACATGTAACTCGCAGTCAATATTAATTAAAACTGGATGACCTTAATTATCACGAACAACCAAATTAGTTGAGATAGGATGACCTAACATGTAACTCGCAGTCAATATTAATTAAAACTGGATGACCTTAATTATCACGAACAATCAAATTAATTGAGATGGGATGACCTTACATGTAACTAGCAGTCAATATTAATTAAAACTGGGTGACCTTAATTATCACGAACAATCAAATTAATTGAGATAGGATGACCTTACATGTCACTAACAATTGAAACAGAATGATCTTACACTTTTGAAACCGAAGTTACGCCACTGCCTGCACTATGAAACTTAGTCGATAAGTTTTTGGAGCAGGTCAAATTAGTTTCATGAAATAAAGTTTTTGGGTCACATTTTCATTCAAAAACAGAAAGGATCATCTTCGAAATGAAACATTCTGGCGAGAGAACTTTGAACTCAAATATCGCAGTATTTTAGTCACTAATTTAGTCTTAGCCTGAATAGAGTTGTTTAAACATTTGTTTCACAATAAGATTGGTGGTAGTGAAATAATAGACCATTCCAAGCTTTTACTTGATGTTAAACAAACGTTTAAACAACTCTATTCAACTATGTATGTATCAGCTACCTAGTGTTCGATAACAATACGAAGAAGTAAATTGTGGAGGATTGCTACAAGTTCTTCAAATACCTTTAGAATGATAGGTTTATTTTTTGTGAGTGTAAAACACTTAAATACACCAGTTCGATAGTCTTAATCTAACATCTAAGTGTAATTACTAATTTAGTTTAATAACATCTAAGTGTAATTACTAAGTTAGTTTTAATCTAACATCTAAGTGTAATTACTAATTTAGTTTTAATCTAACATCTAAGTGTAATTACTAATTTAGTTTTAATCTAACAGCTAAGTGTAATTACTAACTTAGTTTTAATCTAACATCTAAGTGTAATTACTAATTTAGTTTTAATTTAACATCTAAGTGTAATTACTAATTTAGTTTTAATCTAACATCTAAGTGTAATTACTAAGTTAGTTTTAATCTAACATCTAAGTGTAATTACTAATTTAGTTTTAATCTAACATCTAAGTGTAATTACTAAGTTAGTTTTAATCTAACATCTAAGTGATATTGTATTGTATTTCACCTGAAAAATTTCGCTGCAGAGTTGTGGCCACACACCGAGGTAAAATGGAACTCCAATGTCCATTGGAGCAAGTTAAGGTCTTCTCTCCAACAAATTTGTACATTCCTACTTCGGAACATCTGAAGTCCAGTTTACTGGCGTGAGGGAGGCTAATTTCTTTATCCATTATTAGCGTCCTTCCCTCGTAGCTGACCACTACCTCAGCATCTGTCAGTTGCAAAGAACACTGACGTAACATGGGTCGAAAACGAGCTCCATCTGGTGGTAATAAAAAAGGCGATGAGAATTATATGTTCTTATTTCCTGCATTCTTTTAATCGTAAATATAACGCAGTGGGGGGGGGTCATAGTGGGGGTTATAATAGGTCAACATGGGCCTTTATAATCATAAACGTCATTTGTAGAGGATTATTTGATTGTTGTTAAGCGCATGGGCTACATGTGCTATGTTCATGGCGGGTATCGAAACCGGATTTCTAGCGTTATAAGCTCTCAGATTTATCGCTGAGCTACGGATAGGGGGGGGGCTAATAAAAGTGTAAATCTTTACAAGAAGGGCGATAAGCTAAGAGATCCCCCATTGTAGTTTCATTGTTACCAGTTATTTTAACCAACACGTTTTCCGTTTGTTGTTGACATAATGAATCTTTCTCAGCGTTACGTTTCGTTTTCATATTACTTTTAACTAGGTTTTACTGTTTTATATTAAATTTATTCAATGTTTACGCACGCACACACACACACACACATATATTTTCAGTCTCAAGGTCGGGGGCGCCATAGATGCTAATGCGTCATCGGTGGTTCTCCAGTTGACGATGAATGCCGTTGACTACCTTTCCTCTGGTCTATCGGTTAAAGATAAAGCGCCCTCTTTGTTTGCGTTGCACGAATATCAGGAGTAAGCAAGCAAGCAAGCAGACATCATATGAATAATAACTACAGTATCTGTAGCGTCTTAAAATATTATACGATCTGCAATACAATAATTATTCTTATATGTTTGTTTGTTTTGAATTTCGCGCAAAGCTACACGAGGGCTATGTGCGCTAGCCGTCCCTAATTTAGCAGTGTAAGACTAGAGGGAAAGCAGCTAGTCATCACCACCCACCGCCTGTCTCTGAGAACCATAAGAATATTGTTTCACAGGGGCTGTCTCTGAGAACCATAAGAATATTGTTTCACAGGGGCTGTGTCTGAGAACCATAAGAACATTGTTTCACAGGGGCTGTCTCTGAGAACCATAAGAATATTGTTTCACAGGGGCTGTCTCTAATAACCAGAAGAATATTGTTTCACAGGGGCTGTCTCTGAGAACCATAAGAATATTGTTTCACAGGGGCTGTCTCTGAGAACCAGAAGAATATTGTTTCACAGGGGCTGTCTCTGAGAACCAGAAGAATATTGTTTCACAAGGGACTGTCTCTAATAGTAGCTCCTAACTTTGAACTGACGTAAGGTAACTAGTGAACAACACCCATCGTTAATTCTTGGGCTACTCTAACGAGTCCAGTCGAATAGTGGGATTTAGCTGTCACTCTTATAACACACGCACACACATATGGTCTCAAGATTTCGCTGCAACTAGATACAAATAATAGACACGCTAGCCACGAGCCACGACTGACTCCTCAGCCAATCAGAATACGAGAGCTACATAAAAAATCAATTCTCATACATCTATTTTATTTGATAAGTCAGTTTATTGTTTCCACTTCGAACAAACTGCTATGTGGATCTTGGTTCCACTCTGGACGATTCTCAGACTTCGTAGAGTATTTTATCATCAGCTTTGACCAAAACTCTGAACAAAAGTGTAGACTGAACACAGCTCAATGGTTTCCCATCTTTTTTCTCAATCTCCAAAGATCGAAGAAAGGCTTAGAAACTACTGCACACACACACACACACAAATCTAACAGTTAGTCCTAGTATTGTAAAATATGAAATGAATTCAGTAAAACGAACAATGTATCGCCAGGTTTGTTTTAAATGTAAGTGCGCGAGCTTCTTTCAAATAGCCTACTTCCGGGGACATTCTATTGGCCAACGCACAGCGGGGGATCGCTCTGTATTGTCGGCTGTTACTAAGCGACTGGACGAATCCAAATTTCAATGTAGAGGTACAACAACTAGTTAATGAATAATTAAATAAAATACATAAACCAGTCTGTCTGGTGTCTAGAGTCACAAGTCGTTGTTGTTTTCCCAGTGCAAAGCTACACAGTGCACTTTGTCTCCGTGGGGAATCGAATCCAGGATTTTAGCGTTGTAAGTCCGAAACCTTGTCGCTGGTATGATCAATTTCGACCCCCCCACACACATACACACAAAGATCGAGTTTAAATAATTTCAGCTTTCATAGTGACGTTCCATGCCGAATAGGCGTAGGTACGTTCACTTACATACATAAATATTAATACCTAGCTATACACGACGCACAGGGCGCAGGTACGTTTACTTATATACATAAATGTTAATACCTACCTATAAACGAAGCACAAGGCGCAGGTACGTTCAGTTATATACATAAATGTTAATACCTACCTATAAACGATGCACAGGGCGTAGGTACGTTCACTTATATACATAAATAGTAATACCTAGCTATAAACGACGCACAGGGCGCAGGTACGTTCAGTTATATACATAAATATTAATACCTACCTATAAACGACGCACAGGGCGCAGGTACGTTCATTTATATACATAAATATTAATACCTACCTATAAACGACGCACAGGGCGCAGGTACGTTCATTTATATACATAAATATTAATACCT
>NW_013670572.1:23228-27281 GCF_000517525.1 Limulus polyphemus | reverse complement strand
CCCTGTGCGTCGTTTATAGCTAGGTATTAATATTCATGTATATAAGTGAACGTACCTACGCCCTGTGCGTCGTTTATAGCTAGGTATTAATATTCATGTATATAAGTGAACGTACCTACGCCCTGTGCGTCGTTTATAGCTAGGTATTAATATTCATTTATATACAAGAACGTACCTGCGCCCTGTGCGTCGTTTATAGGTAGGTATTAATATTTAACTTATATACATAAATATTAATACCTACCTATAAACGACGCACAGGGCGCAGGTACGTTCATTTATGTATATAAGTGTTAATACCTACCTATAAACGACGCACAGGGCGCAGGTACGTTCACTTATGTACACGAATATTTCATAAGGCAAATTTTATTTATAAATTTCTAAGAGCTTATTAGTGAAAGTAAAGATGAATGTATAACAATAGGTCTAAAATGCTATATCCAGAGCCGAATAGGCCTTTCGCCCAATACCAGGGCTCATCAGGCCGGCTGTAATACGGGAAGCAGAGTAGTGGTTGAGATGCTATTTATAGTATCAAATTGGACGTTCAACAATTATCATTGTTTGAAATAGATTATGTTGGTGAAGTGTGGTTTTTACCAATTTTATTTAAGTCAGTTATATGGAAGACGACACGAAAAATATTGGTTTGGTTCGTTGTGATTTAACAGTAATAGACTAGTTGGAAGGCAGCTAGTCAACACCGCCAACTCATAGGATACTCTTTTACCAACGAATAGTGGGACTGACCGTAACATTATAATGCTCCCACGGCTGAAACGGCGAGTATGTTTGGTAACGGGGGTTCGAACCCACAACCCTTTACTCGGGCAGATGTGCTACGTTCTTAATAAAAACATGTTTCTGATAGACTAAGTATATTCAACAGTTAATTCAAACACAAGGACTCTACCCCAATACTTGTTGTCGTCAGTAAAGTGACTGCGGGTTATAGCCCCTCCCTCCACCAGTTTTTTGGAAGCAGTCTGAATATTTAAATGAGTTTTTTGGAAATAATTTAAACATTTAATTTAGTTTTTTGGAAGTAATTTAAACATTTAATTTAGTTTTTTGGAAGTAATTTAAACATTTAATTTACTTTTTTGGAAGTAATTTAAACATTTAAATTAGTTTTCTGGAAGTAGTTTAAACATTAGAATTAGTTTTTTGGAAGTAATTTAAACATTTAATTTAGTTTTTTGGAAGTAATTTAAACATTTAATTTACTTTTTTGGAAGTAATTTAAACATTTAAATTAGTTTTCTGGAAGTAGTTTAAACATTAGAATTAGTTTTTGGAGGAAGTTTAAACATTTAAATGAGTTTTTTGGGAAGTAGTTTAAAGATTTAAATTAGTTTTGTGGAAATAGTTTCAACTTTTGGGTAATACCTTGCCTGTTTTTAGTTTCAGCGCCACAAAAATTGAGTTGAATAATAAAAATCAGTTTTAATTATGTGTGTGTGTGTGTATCAGGTGGGGGGAGGTGTAATTTGGGGTTATCTCCACAACGTATTTATTGAACGCAGCCCGGTTTGGTACAGTTTGAATGTGAACGCTATAATTAGTGATGTATATGTATATAATTATTTAAGTGATATAAAGCGCCATCTGATTCACGTTTTTCTGTGTGATGCACGTTCTGTAATGTTCCACATTATTGTCTTTCTCACTTGACGCATAACTCATAAATGCCCGTAACGTAGGGAATGTGTATCAACAACAGACGTTTTAGAGTATTTGCCCCAATATTTGGCATATTTGACGTCCCATGGAAGTTACTTTATATAAATTATTCACGAAAATATCTGAAAACTGTGCTAGAAAAGTCGATATATATATATTGGAAAAAAATAATTCTGTATGTTATTATCGTGTCAGGCGATGTTTTACCGTTGTGTGTACAAACTTTTTTTCTGAACGATTTATTTACAACAAAGTCAATAATATATTAAGCATGTTGTTTGTTTGCATACAAAAAAAGGCTTAAAACAAGATTATTCCCCAGTTCAGTCAATGAGCAAAAATATGTCGTCAAAACTATATGAGGAAAAAAAGGATTGGTTTAATTGTTTTAAAGCACAGAGCTACACGATGGGCTATCTGTGCTCTGCCCACCACGGGTATCGAAACCCGATTTCTATTGTCGTACCGCTGAATCACTGAAGAAATCCATGCAAAGTTTAAGCCGATCAGATCAGTTTATTCTGAGTTTGTTCAAGTATTATACATTGAGGTATTTTTAGCGTGAAATATCCAATTAAACATAAGACTTGTAGGGTTACTTATTTGGTCTTGTTTGTTTGTTTTTTTTTGTTTTTCGCGCAAAGCTACACGAGGGCTATCTGCGCTAGCCGTCCCTAATTTAGCAGTGTAAGACTAGAGGGAAGGCAGCTAGTCATCACCACCCACCGCCAACTCTTGGCCACTCTTTTACCAACGAATAGTGGGATTGACCGTCACATTATAACGCCCCCACGGCTGAAAGGGCGAGCATGTTTGGTGTGACGGGGATTCGAACCCGCGACCCGCAGACTACGAGTCGAGCACCCTAACCACCTGGCCATGTATTTGGTCTTATCAAGTCTATAAAACTGATATCTATAATGCTTTCAAACGAAAATTGAAGTTAAAGTTGTTGAACATCAAAATGAAAATGAAGTTAAAATTTGTATAATCATAGAACGGAAACAAGGCTTAGATTCTTGTAGTCGTAAAACGGAAATAAAACTTACGTTTTGGAGCTCGGTACTTAAGATGGTGCTGAATGGTAGTGTTATTTTATTACAAGAATTAACGTTGATAACATTAATCACCTAATTTTGACTGGAGTTACTGATTTGTTTTGATTATTTAAGACAAAATCGTGCTGGTTTACGATCAATCAGCAGCCTGAAGAAATGGAGCAAGTCTTACGTTGCAAGTAAAGAACATCGTCTGGTTTATGGTTCTCGACCATAGAGTAATAATAACGAAATTGTTTTAACTCAGAGAAGCACTAGAAATAGCAATCAGTTTGTTACACTTCTGTCTGATATATAAAGCACTATTTGCTGAGAACAACTTGTGATAAGATTCACTGGCTTTCTCAAAAGCTTTCTAGTTAGTTTTTGAGATATGAACATGCTGGCATCCTGTGTAAGGGGCACTAAATTAATCAAAAAAAAATTATAAACTGAACCCTATTTCAGAATATACACGAATACGGTTTTTAGTAAGTGCCTCTATTTAATATAATTTTATTTTCTATCTTGATGGCCTGTGAATCTTGAGTTCGAATCCCGTTATTGAACATGCTCGCTCTTTCAGCCATGTGGGCGGTATAATGTGATGGTTAATACCACTAACCAATACCAAGAGTTGGTGTTAACTAGCTGACTTCCCTCTAGTCTATCACTTCCACATTACGGATGACCCTCACGTAGCTTTGAACAAACAAACAAACAAACAAACCTATCCTGATAGGGTTATAGCTACTACAGTGATTTTTGGGTATTTTATAAAGACTTAATTCTTTATTCTCGGGAAGTTTTAAGTTATATTTAATAGGGAAGACGTCCCATAATTCCATATTTGTGGCTAGAAGATACAAAAGATACTTTACCTTTTTTCATTGTGCACAGAGGTCCTATCCAAACTCCATTAGAACACTTTATTTTACACATTTTGTTTCGTTCTAGAGGCCCAATGACTCCAAGAAACTGAACTTCATAAACACCTTTAAAGTTCGTTCTTCCTCCTCCGGGTATTACTGATCCGTTAACAGTGAACTCTGGCGGTGCACAGTTTCTTACGGTGCTCCGTCTCTTGAATAACTAAAATATCAGGTAATCTTTCATTTCACTTTTGTGAAGAATCGAAATACATATAGTTAAATCACGCAGAATGATATGTCTTACTTTGATTCGTGTCCGTAATTATACAGAATGTATGTAACTTATTTTTTATTTTTAAAGATACATTATTTTATTTTATATTTGCTTGTGTCCTTATATTTCTTTCTCCATCAGAAAATATTTAACACGCAATAACCACATCTAAATGAAGAATAAT
>NW_013670572.1:20330-22228 GCF_000517525.1 Limulus polyphemus | reverse complement strand
AAAACAAAACAACAACAAATGCTAAAGTATAGAATTCCGTACGAAACTACATAATTTGTGAAGTTAACTGGTTATTTCACAAGATTCAGATTATTACGTATACATACACCATTTTAGATTTTTTGTATTCTAGAGTAAATCCGTCCTGATCAAAAATAACGTTCATATTATTTGTTCTCCGCTAAATATTGAATCACCGAGGTTTTTTTCTTTTCTCTCTCTCTCTCTCTGGATTGGAGTGTTTATTATTTTCAGGTTAGAATAATTTAGAAAATAAAGTTCTCATCACTGACTATTTATTGACAAAGATGTAATTTCCAAAATTGTATACATATTTCACACACTGGGTCCTCGCACGTGAAAATGGGGAGTACAACAGACTATACTTTTACTGCTCCTATGAGAAATGTGGGTGTATCCATTTACTAACCAGACACGCCCAATGATGCAATCATTAGCAGCAAGATAATAGACTTTGACGTCACGATGTGACTTCCAGGTATGTGTGTTGAAATAAATGTCCCGATCACACTATTAACAGCGGCTATATATATGCAAATAAACTGATCTCTGATTAGTATATCTAATGCATGAAGACTTCACGAGTCAAAATTACTTTGTAAATAAAATGTGGGGATTAAAATTTATACCAGGAACTCCTCCCTTTGCAAATCACACTGACAGTAAAACGCGTTAAACTCATTAATGAAAGCCCCCAGTTTACTTTGGATTTTTGAGATAATTCCTCCTTACCGAGATGTTGAAGAATAAAACCCACTTAGGATCCAGAAAGTTTGGATGAATTTATTTTGGATTTGTGGATTAATAAATGCTTACTGAGAGACTTTCTTTGGAAGGATAAAATCCCATAAGGACCCAGACAGATTGAATAGGTTTACTTTGGATTCTTGGATTAATAAATGCTTACTGAGAGACTTTCTTTGGAAGGATAAAACCCCATAAGGATCCAGACAGATTGAATAGGTTTACTTTGGATTTTTGGATTAATCCATTCTTAATAAGAGACCTTTTTCCGAAGGATAAAATACCTTAAGGACCCAGACAGTTTAGATAGGTTTACTTTGGATAATTCCTCCTCATCGAGAGACTACCTTTGGAAAGATAAAATACCTTAAGGACCCAGACAGATTGGATAGGTTTAAATTGAATTTGTGAATAAATTCCTCCTCACCGAGAAACTCTTTTTTTGGAATAATAATAATAATAAAAAGGATCCAGACAGGTTAAATAAGTTTAATTTTGATTTTTGGATTCATTCCTCCTTACAGAGACTCTCTTTGTAATGATAAAATCCCACAAGAATCCAGACAATTTGGTTAGTATTACTTTGGATGTTTAGATTGATTTATCATTAACGAGAGAGCGTTTTTAAAAAAGGCAAAATCCACCAAAGACTGAACCAGCTGTAGAATGATTGATATAAACTGTTTGTGTAAAAAAAAAACTATTTAGAAAGTGTTATCGACGATCAAACATTTTTCAAATTTCATGGCCTTAAAATGCAAACAATATTCTAATTGAAATTAAAACAAATTTATTTAAAAAAGTGATGTTTGTTTTGAATTTCGCGCAAAGCTACACGAGGGCTATATGCGCTAGCCGTCCCTAATTTAGCAGTGTAAGACTAGCGGGAAGGCAGCTAGTCATCACCACCCACCGCCAACTCTCGGGCTACTATTTTTACCAACGAATAGTGGGATTGACCGTCACATTATAACGCCCACACGGCTGAAAGGGCGAGCATGTTTGGTGGGACGGGAATTCGAACCCGCGACCCTCAGATTGCGAGTCGAGTGCCCTAACCACCTGGCCATGCCGGCCCTTACAAAAGAAAAAAAAAATGAATCTCAAAGTTAATTATGACACTGTTCTAAGCT
>NW_013670572.1:12749-20266 GCF_000517525.1 Limulus polyphemus | reverse complement strand
AATTTCGCGCAAAGCTACACGAGGGCTATCTGCGCTAGCCGTCCCTAATTTAGCAGTGTAAGACTAGAGGGAAGGCAGCTAGTCATCACCACCCACCGCCAACTCTCGGGCTACTATTTTACCAACGAATAGTGGGATTGACCGTCACATTTTAACGCCCACACGGCTGAAAGGGCCAGCATGTTTGGTGGGAGGGGGATTCGAACCCGCGACCCTCAGATTGCGAGTCGAGTGCCCTAACCACCTGGCCATGCCGGCCCTTAAAAAAAAAAAGAATCTCAAAGTTAATTATGACAATGTTCTAAGCTACTCCAATTTGTGATTTATCTGTGAATTTAATTTTAAGTGTATCATGTTGATCGGCATGTTTCTCTATCAACGATGGATTTCGGGAATTTTCGCACAAAAGTTATTTGCACAGAGACATTCTTAATTTTGAAGTGACAGAACAGGGGGAAAGGCAGAGAGTTAACAGCACCCATCGCCATCTCTTGGGCTATGTTCGACTGAATTTCATTCTTATAGTACGTCTTTACAACAACGAGACACGAGCCACGAATGTTCGGAAGCACATTCCGAGCACGTTAGCAGCTCTTTTTAGAAAATACTATATAATAGGTTTTTTTTTCCCTCTTTACAATTTCCCTCTTTACAATCAAATACTTAAGTATATCACGTAGCAATTACTAGCGTTTCACGAGCTAATCTGAAGAAGTTAAATAAAAATGTTAAAATGTTGACATTTTTGTGCTGCAGACCACCTAATAACTATTACAAGTACTACGTTCTGACAACTGTTATAATTACTTATATCAGCTTTTAGAAAGGGAGCTAGATAATGAAAACTGTAGATGTTGGCATCGTTACTCGCTAATTTTCCCGTGTTGTATTCTTAGCACAAACCGAATGTTAGATTTTATCTATACGATTCCGAGGGCCTCCTGGGACTATTTTTCATCATATATTATAATTCAAGAACTTAACGTTTTCATACTTAGATATAAACTTGAAGAATCCAGAGCCTCTGCTGACTCGTCCGTACGTCTTGTGGCTTATAATTATAAAAGTCAGGTTTCAAAACTTGTGCTGGGTACCGCGAGGGCAGTCCTCGTGCAGCTTTGCGTTTGAAACAAACGAATTAATGAAGCTCGAGCACTCTTGCAACAGTGCAAAGTGCAAACTGAATTGATATTCTGAGGTTAACAGATAACAGCAGTTGCTTCTACAATGACAAACTGATAAAAGTGGGAGACAATATGAAAGTGGGGGGTTTGTTTGTAGTTATGTACAAAGCTACATAATGGGTTATCCGTGCTCTGCTCACCACGGGTATCGAAACTAGATTTCTAGCGTTGTAAGTCCGCAAACATACCGCTGTGCCACTGGGTGGCATGATGAAACTGATCCAATACCAGGATTCCAGTAAGATAACTTGAATATTAGTGTTAAATAAATTAATTAATGATATTGTTTGATTGTTTGTAGTTAAGCACAAAGCTACACAATGGGTTATCCGTGGCTTAGCCCACTACGGGTATCAAAACCCGGTTTCTAGCGTTGTAATTCTGCAGACATACCGCTGTGCATATATTTAAAATGGTCATTAAAATCGGATTGTATATCTTTTTTCATAATATGTTTTGCTTTTGTCTTTAATAAAACGCGGAATTCTTCTACATAACACCAATACAAAGTTGCTAAGGTCATCATTTCATCCACAGTGAATTTCATTCTTGTTTTTATTTTATAGAGAACAAAAAGAAAAGAAATGTACAAAATTTCCTTTTAAATAAAACCTGCCGACCTACCAAGAATCTGAAGGTGTTTTAATTTAGACTCCCAGTTGCCTTATACAGTGACTTGTTGAAGTCAGCTGGAGAACAGTAAATTGATTAAATTCCTCTGACGGCCCCGATATATTACTTTAATTTCTGACACGCCCATTTTTCATCCACGTAGAGAGAGGAAGGAGAGTAGCCTAAATCAATCAACATTGGATAAACTTTGATAAAAGTAAGACAAGAATGAGTGATGGATCCGTCTCGAAGTGTCGAAAACCGTGTATTTCCTATATGTATGTATAGAACAACTCTCTCTCTCACTCACATATATGTTTTTCTTTTTGTTTTTGAAAGTCGTTCAAAGCTGCACGAGTACTATCTGCGCTATCTGGCCCTAATTTAGCAGTGTAAGACTGGAAGGAAGGTAGCTAGTCATTACCACCCACCGCCAACTTTTGGGCTACTCTTTTATCAAAGAGTAGTAGGATTGACCGTCACATTATAACGCCCCCATGGCTGAAAATGGAGCATGTTTGGTGTTAACAATAAAACTACACATTAGGCTTATAAGTACTTTGCCCGCCACGGGTATCGAAATCCGGATTTTAGCTTTGTGAGCCTTCATACTTACCGCTGAGCCATTGGGAGGAGGGCAACGCGACCAGCATGTATGTACTGATATGACGGTACGAGTATCACTCAGATTGATGAACGGATGTCACGTGATGCACGGATAATGCCTCTGCTGATGACGACTTTAACGGAATACGATTTTGTAAATGTTTCCATCTCTGAGCGTATAAGCTGATATATATATATATATTTTCAGGAACTATTTCAGAAGTAATTTACACATAAAATGTAATCTGGTGAACATAAAGATCTGTCTACGTTAGTGGCCGCCATCTTTTGAACCAACAGTACATCGTGGAGTATTATCGGATTTAGATATATATCTAAATTGGTATATTTCTAGCGATGGGTGTACTGATTGGAAATAATATTTAGTTTCCCACGGTGGCTTAGGGGTTATAACTCGGATACATTTGGTGTTCGATCCCTGAGGTGGCTATAGACACGCCATCTTTATTCGCTTCTTCCTCCCAGTGCCTCAGTAATAAGACTGCAGGCTTACAACACGAAAAATCGGTTTTCGTTGTTCGTAGTAGGCTGAGCACAGATAGCCCATTCTGTAAGCCCATTCTGGAGCTTTGCGCTTAACAAGAACAAAACAAAGCAGTTTGAACCGAGTCATTGACTTTATGTGTATATTTATATATATCGGTAATAAACACCAGAGGGCGCCTTATAACGTTGGTCTCTATGGGCTAAATGTTGACCAGTTAACAAGAATATAAAAAATTATCTGATGGATTTTGCATTATAACTGAATCGAAGCTTCATTACATACTGATAGTTGAAAATGATCCCTGTAGGATTAAAAAAAAAGTTTGGTAAATCCCATTAAAAAACAAACAAAATAATTATGAAACTCTAGCGCTTTCGTCAGATGGACCCATCCTCTTCATGAGGCAAAGGAAGAACCCAGGAATATATCCCACTTTATTCCAGCCATAGAGTACTGGTACTGCTTAACATTGTATCTAATGTTATAGTGGCCTACTCTTGGTAGATCAGTCAGTACTACACGAAAAAATTCCCCTTTCACCATCCGAACTTTTTTCTTTGCTATATATGTACTTTATCATTGAATTTCTTCGAGAAGCTGTAACAATCACAAAGAAACCCTTTACAAGAATGGCTTTATTCCGATCGGCTTTGCTGAGCACCAGCGAGATCTGTGTTACCGTGTAAAATCTGCTTTCATGTTGGAAGGAGCTTATGGAACTGAACATCCTTTTTTTCTTTCTCTTCTTCAACGTTTGTTATCTGTAGCGTTCTTTTTACCTTCAAGTTTGCCAAATTCTGTCAGCCTCTTCGCCAATGCTGGAAAAGTGGCTTTTATTCTATCGATTAAGTGATCTTTTATAGTTGGGCCAAGATGAATTTCTGTATTCTTTACCGTTCGGTGAATATAATAAAAGTTGACTTAAACGAAAATAAAACTGGATGTTAAAATTATTAAAGTAACATTGTTTGGTACAAAATGTTACAACTGTTAAAGTAACACTGTTTGGTACAAAATGTTACAAATATTAAAGTAATATTGTTTGGAACCAAATGTTACAACTGTTAAAGTAATATTGTTTGGTACAAAATGTTACAAATATTAAAGCAATATTGTTTGGAACAAAATGTTACAATTATTAAAGCAATATTGTTTGGAACAAAATGTTACAAATATTAAAGCAATATTGTTTGGAACAAAATGTTACAATTATTAAAGCAATATTGTTTGGAACAAAATGTTACAATTATTAAAGCTACATTGTTTGGAAAATAAAATGTTACAATTATTAAAGCAACATTGTTTGGAAAAAAATGTTACAAATATTAAAGCATCATTGTTTGGAAAATAAAGTGTTACAATTATTAAAGCATCATTGTTTGGAAAATAAAATGTTACGATTATTAAAGCATCATTGTTTGGAAAATAAAATGTTACAATTATTTCTGTAAATTAACGACTAAATATTAGTTTTTCCTGTATACTTAAAAAACAACAAAAAACTCGGTGGTTCAGTGGTAAAGTTGAAAGCTTAAAACAATATAATTTGGGATTTGATTCCTGCGTTGGGCACAGATAACCCATGGTGCAGCTTTGCACTTGAACAGTTGAGTTTACTTTTAAGCACAAAGATGCACAATGGGCTCTTTGTGCTGTGTGTCTACTACGAGTATCGAAACCCAGTTTTTAGCAGTAAAATCCTTCAGACTTCCCGCCGAGCCGCTGGAGGGCGCGCATGAGCAGTACGAGAAGTATCATTAATTTAATTATGTGGAAATCTAGAATAGAAACCAGAGACCGCATCTATTTGATAGAATGACGCAACATTACTCATTGAGTCAAGGTAGTGTCTCATTACTTAATAGAATGACACATCAGTCATTCAGTCAACAAACCATATCTCATTGCTCGATAGAATGGCCCATTAATCATTGAGTCAAGAGAACGTGTTTCATTACTTGATAGAATGACTCATCTTCACTGACCGAGTCAAGAGAGCATATTCTATTATTTGGTAGAATGACTCATCTTCAATGACCGAGTCAAGAGAGCATATTTTATAATTTTGGTAGAATGACTCATCTTCAGTGACTGAGTCAAGAGAGCATATTTTATAATTTTGGTAGAATGACCCAATTTCACTGACCGAGTCAAGAGAGCATATTTTATTATTTGGTAGAATGACCCAACTTCACTGACCGAGTCAAGAGAGCATATTTTATTATTTGGTAGACTAACTCATCTTCACTGACCGAGTCAGTAGAGCATATTTTATGACTTTGGTAGAATGACTCAACTTTAAAGACTGAGTCGACAGACCGTGTTGTGTTACTTCACAGGATAATGAAACATACTATTATGCCTGGTATTCTCTGTTAATTTGACTTAATATTAAACAACTTTGAACAGAGATTTTTTCCCCCAATTATTACAATATCTACGATAAAAAAATCTGAAATTAAGCTCACAACTCAAACATTAAATTTTCAGGATTTAAATTTATTGTTACCATACCGTCAAAGTCGTAGATTTATTTGTTCACAATATTCACCCAAACTTACGTAAAGGGTTATTTGCGCCAAACTGTCTCTAATATTGAAATGATAGATTAGAAAGAAGGAAGCTAGTCAAAAGAACCCGCCGCCAACTTTTAGGATACGCTTGTCTAACCGAATAGTTGGGTCTGACAATCATTCTTATGGCGAAGCGCGTTTTTACGGCAACAGATCACGAACCATGAAACTCTGAATCTCAGCGTCGTCTGTGTAGATAGTTTCAAACCAACATAAAACAAACAAAAAACAACACAGTTATTTCGGTACAGAACAGTCTTTATTTATGACACCTGTCACTATTCTGTACTCTTAAGTAGCATATGAAACATGACATATTCCTGTAATGGGACATGTTTGTCATTGTGATTGGTGTGCTGGGCTGCGGATCGTAAACTCCATCTGATCAGCAGCTCGAAATTTGAGACGGGTTTGCCTGAGCCTTGGAGGTCCCTAATCTGGCCATTCAACCCACGCGTCACAGAAGGTACCATTCACGTTAGAATTACAAGCACAAAGATACACATTGGGCTATCTGTGCTCTGCCCACCACGGGTATCTAAACCCGGATTCTGGCGTTGTAAGTCCGCAGACATACCGCTGTGCCACTGGGGGCACCTTTACTCCAAATAATAAAATTGTAAATGATATTTCATAATGCTAATGTTCAGGTGATACGAAAAATCTAACACTAAATATACCCTTCAATAGAATATTTTTTCTGTAAGCATCAATCCAGCAGGAATAATAGTGACTTTCGGGGAGGGGGGAGCTAAGGGGGCATGCTAACTCCTTGACAGAAAATAAAATATTATATGTCAAAAATGTGTGTGTGTATGTGCGTGCGAATTATTATCTCAATAGTACAAAGTACAAAACAAACAAACACACACACACACATATATATATATATATATATCGATCGTATGATAAGACGGTCCCATATTAAGCGAGCGACGTTACCAAAATGACTGATGAACGAAAAAAGTTAACACGAAAGAGAGAGAGACTTTACGAGTTGTACAACCAACACGCGGAAGATTGAGTTTCAGAGCACGAAAGGCATTAATAGTTTATTTGCGGAGAGAACTTAAGTTAGCACGTTACAATAGTAAGTAATTAACAGCAATAAACTTACTCTGGTAGCCACGCTCCGAAACGTGGCCTGTGCACCTTCAAAGAGCAATATTCACGAGTTAAAAGCGAAAAGAAACGATCTCTAAGATCGTCTAAATACCTTTTCCAGTATGTTGTGCTATAAAAACGAAGTGTAAAAGGAGATAAAACCTGACGAAAAGAATGTGAATTACTGGGGGTGTGCTATAGTGGATGAGTAAAATGAAATGTGTTTACCTCCTACTTACATGACTTTTATATGTCTACTTCTGAGATCTTCAACATATTGCTAATATTATATTTACAGTTATTTCCTAAGAACTCTCAGTTATATTTCAGGTTTTAAATCTGTTACAGTGGAAGCTAGTACAGAAATATAAATGTGCATAGTTTGAAGTTAAGTACAAAGCTACACAGTGGGCTATCTGTGCTCTGCCCACAGTGGGTATCGAAACTCGGATTCTAGCGTTGTAAGTCCGCAGACATACCGTTGTGTCACTGGGGGATAAATCAAACTATTGTTTGAAGTTAAGTACAAAGCTACACAGTGGGCTATCTGTGCTCTGCTCATAGTAGGTATCGAAACCCGGATTCTAGCGTTGTAAGTCCGCTGACATACCGCTGTGCAACTGAGGGTAAATGTGCATAGTTTGGCTGTTTGAAGTTAAGTACAAAGCTACACAGTGGGCTATCTGTGCTCTGCCCACAGTGGGTATCGAAACTCGGAGTCTAGCGTTGTAAGTCCGCAGACATACCGCTGTGCCACTGAGGGGGGGGGCTATTTAAATTGAAACGAAAAACAGCAAAAACAGTATTTCCTAAAATATAAAACAATTTAACAGCATAACAACGTGAAGTCTAAAGTGAAATGTATATATTTTAAGATTAGTCTTATACTACAGTACAAACGTTTGAAACGTGACACGTATACTGAAAAAA
>NW_013670572.1:4553-11749 GCF_000517525.1 Limulus polyphemus | reverse complement strand
GAATTGAAATTGGAAAACATTTTAAACACAATTCTAATTACAATCAAACTTTACTTTATTCCAATCCGGTATTTAAACCCCGCGATATAAAAATGTAGTATATGGAACGCATGTATGGATCTTCCTGCCTCGTCGGTCTGTCTATCTCACGTCACGTCAGCAAGTTCACCGACTCGAGCGCCCGCCTCCCCCGACTTCATCTCTTTCTTCACTGACTTATCATACAATAAAACTAAATTCACTAAAGTAATTAAATCTCTCGTGAGGGGTTGAAGGGGAACAGAAGTTCGCGAGCACCCCTGTTGGGAAGAGCAGACAAACACGTTTAGTCTTAGTCTGTCTGTTTTAGACTGAGCTAAGCTCGTTAACGAACACGTTTAGTCCTAATCTGTCGCCCCCCAGTGGCACAGCGTGATGTCTGCGGACTTACAACGCTAGAATCCGGGTTTCGATACCCGTGGTGGGCAGAGCACAGGTAGCCCATTGTGTTGATTTGGGATTAAATTTAAACAAACAAACAAATCCATTGTCCCCCAGTGGCACAGCGTGATGTCTGCGGATGTCTGCGGACTCACAACGCTAGAAACCGGGTTTCGATACCCGTGGTTGGCAGAGCACAGGTAGCTCATTGTGTTGCTTTGGGCTTACATTTAAACAAACAAACAAATTTATTGCCCCCCAGTGGCACAGCGGGTTTTCTGCGGACTCACAACGCTAGAAACCGGGTTTCGATACCCGTGGTGGGCAGAGCACAGGTAGCCCATTGTGTAGCTTTGTGTTTAATTACAAACAAACTTAGTCTGTCTGGCTCAGACTGAGCGTGTGGTACAGTCTTGCACCTGAACGACTTTTCATTAAAAGTTCTTTCAGTAAGAATGCTAGTTTGTGATTAATATTTCTCCTCATCTTTACAAACTACTTGATTTTCTGCTCAACACTATGAATTATATGTTCACGCGCATTACACGAGATGGAATCTTTTACACACGTGAGGTCCTTGTGCTCGGTTAGCACGCGAGACGACGACTGTTGACAGGCTGACATGCGAATATTTCGCGTGAACATTATTTTTTGACAACTTAACGAAAAATAGACTCTTACGTGCTGTGAAAAAAAAATCAATCTCTTTATATATTTTTTTTACTTTCGATAGCAATAAAACGGAGTTTAATTGCAGAAAATAAATTATAAATGAATTAGTAAACCTTTCATCAATATATTCCATTATCATATTGATCAAGTCCAAAATAATTTTAGTTATTTATTTACCCAAATTGGTAAGTTAGGTCATAAGTAGGTGACGGAACTGTTTGTTTAAAGTTAAGCCCAAAGCTACACAATGGGCTATCTGTGCTCTGCCCACCGTGGGTATCGAAACCCGGATTCTAGCGTTGTAACCACACACATAAAAGATTAGAATTTCTTTAATAAAAAAATATACTATATATTCAAATTGAATTCTATGTACTAAATAAAGTAATTACACAACAGTAATGATGAAGAGAAAATTTAACTCGATTTTTTTTTTCTAGGTATTATGTTGAGGTCGAGAGTAAAGACGGATTTTAATTACACATTTTATCCACTAGGTAATTATCCACTAATTTTATATTATTATTCAGTTTATTAATTAAAACCAGAAAGGTATACGAATTAATTTTTTTGATTTTCAGCACTCGTATACAGCTGTTATTCTAATTTAAAATATTTAAACATTACACGTCTGGAATTAATAACTTGCAACAAAGGGGTAGCGGCTTTCTATATAGTTCCGTCACGCCCCCTAGTGGCACAGCGGGAAGTTTAATGACACATTGAAATTTTTAATTGAAAATCACGACTGTGAATACTGAGTTATTTTTAGTCTCTGAAACAAATGTTATGCAGTTTCATGACACATTGAAATCTTTAATTGAAAGACTTGTGATCGTAAATACCATATGTTGCTCTCAGTTGGAGAACTAAACTTGATAATGTTGAACGTTTGAAGATAAAAAAATAAAACAACAAATAAACACTTACAAAACGTTTGATGACTTTAGCTGGGTAACACTTTAAGGGACGTGGTTAGGGCGCTCGACTCGCGATATGCGTGTCAAGTTCGAATCCCGTCAAAGAGTATGCTCGCCCTTTCAGCCGTGGGGGGCGTTATAATGTTAAGATAAAGAGTAGTCCAAGAGTTGGCGGAGGGATTGACTAGATGCCTTCCATTTTATCTATCACTTTTAAATTCCGAACGGCTATCGCAGGTAGCCCTTGAGTAGCTTTGCTCAAAATTCCACAAAACAAAACAAAAACACTTTGAAGAACATTAATTTCGCATCAACAAAATATTAATAGCAGCGTAGCCGTCAGTCATATTCTTAAAGCATCACCTATAACCTTTACATTCCGACTTTATCTAAAGTATTGTTACTAATAGCTTCTACTGTTGCTTTATGCTTTGATTGCATTGCTTCTGCTGTACCGTGTTTTTTGTTCTTTTTTACTTAAGCCTTTTTCATTCGACTCGGTAAAGAGGGTAGAACTTAGATAAGCTGTGACCTATCGCAAATGCGTTAATTCTACGTCATCATATATATATTTTCTGTGACCTATTGAAAATGTGTTAATTCTACGTCATCATATATATATATTTTGTGACCAATTCGCAAATGCGTTAATTCCATGTCATCATATACATATTTTCTGTGACCTATTGGAAATGTGTTAATTCTACGTCATCATATATATATATTCTGTGACCAATTCGCAAATGCGTTAATTCTACGTCATCATATGTATATTTTCTGTGACCTATTGGAAATGTGTTAATTCTACGTCATCATATATATATTTTCTGTGACCTGTTGGAAATGTGTTAATTCTACGTCATCATATACATATTTTCTGTGACCTATTGGAAATGTGTTAATTCTACGTCATCATATGTATATTTTCTGTGACCTATTGGAAATGTGTTAATTCTACGTCATCATATGTATATTTTCTGTGACCTATCGGAAATGTGTTAATTCTACGTCATCATATGTATATTTTCTGTGACCTATCGGAAATGTGTTAATTCTACGTCATCATATGTATATTTTCTGTGACCAATTGGAAATGTGTTAATTCTACGTCATCATATGTATATTTTCTGTGACCAATTGGAAATGTGTTAATTCTACGTCATCATATGTATATTTTCTGTGACCAATTGGAAATGTGTTAATTCTACGTCATCATATGTATATTTTCTGTGACCTATCAGAAAAGATACAACTGTAAAATGGCGTCTGATGGAAGAAGATACTACCTCACACCTACTATATTTGCGGGGGGGGGGAGGTGCATGACTGAATTTTGCCGACAAAATAACACGCTCTGAATAAAACGATATTCTTAAACAAAAAATTGTGGGTGAAAGTAAAGTGTTAAAACCGTCGGCAACCCTTTTTCGGACATTTGCCGAATTTTTCTCGACTTTTTTTTTGCCGAAAAATTCGTCTCAACAAGAACTCATTTATTTTTTTCCCGATATCCTCCCCCCCCAAAGGAGGAGATAAGAATTTTGACAAAAGAATTCACACAAAAAAATTAATTTGTGCTGAAACAAATGAAATAGTGGGGGGGGGGGACACATCCCCTTTCGCATATCATTCCCAGTGAAGTTTATGTCAACAAAGAAATTTACAGATTGTGAATTCGGAAAATGAAATATTTGTTTTTCTTCTAGTTGGTTTATTGGGGAAAAAAAAGAATAACGCACACACACACACACAACATAACATTTGTTTCAGAGTCTAAAAATAACTCAGTATTCACAGTTACTTATTTTAAGATTAACCCTAAAAATTACCGACTTATTTTAAGATTAACCCTAAAATTACCGACGTATTTTAAGATTAACCCTAAAAATTACCGACTTATTTTAAGATTAACCCTAAAATTACCGACGTATTTTAAGATTAACCCTAAAATTACCGACTTATTTTAAGATTAACCCTAAAATTACCGACGTATTTTAAGATTAACCCTAAAATTACCGACTTATTTTAAGATTAACCCTAAAATTACACACTTATTTTAAGATTAACCCTAAAATTACTAACTTATTTTAAGATTAACCCTAAAATTACCGACGTATTTTAAGATTAACCCTAAAATTATCGACGTATTTTAAGATTAACCCTAAAATTACCGACGTATTTTAAGATTAACCCTCAAGTTAGCGACTTATTTTAAGATTAACCCTCAAATTACCGACTTATTTTTTCTGTCGTTCACTACCAGTGGGATCCATGTATTGTATCGTATTGAGAGAGTTTACGCCTTTGTCTGTTACAACACTCAGTTTGTAGAACGGGCTGGACGAAATCACTTATTTTCTACACAAGAGACTCCAGCACCCACAAGGAGGTTTCGGTACAATATTGATTGTATTTTTGTGACTGACTCGCGTGTTACTACGGGCCCTGTAACCAACAAAGTCACAGACTCACGAGAAATATGATGCATAAATAATTTCGATAAATGTTTTTTTTTTTTTAGCGTGTGAAGGATTTATTATTATCATATATATATATTTTAATATCGATGTTTGTTTAAATTCAACTTATATTTAGAAATGTACATAACTTGTAGTTAAATCTGTATTGCAAAACTCCCGCCTATTCTCTAAAGTTGTAGAAGATTCTCTGTGTAAGAAACAACAATATATAAACTCTAGTGTAGCGTGTAAGTATTGTTACGTAAACTGAAGTGGACAACTAGTTATGTGTCATGAGACGACGTTAGTGAACAACTAGTTATGTGTCTGGAACTAGCGTTAGTGGACAACTATTTATGTGTTTTGAGACGACGTTAGTGGACAACTAGTTATGTGTCTTGAGACGACGTTAGTGGACAACTAGTTATGTGTCATGAGACGACGTTAGTGGACGCAGCTCTTTCTGAGGGGGGGGGAATTTGAATAAAAACAAACATATTTCTTCTACCGTAATCCCTTTCATATCCTCTTAGATCCAAGTTTCATATCCTTTTAGATCCAAGTTTCATATCCTCTTAGATCCAAGTTTCATATCCTCTTAGATCCAAGTTTCATATCCTCTTAGATCCAAGTTTCATATCCTCTTAGATCCAAGTTTCATATCCTTTTAGATCCAAGTTTCATATCCTCTTAGATCCAAGTTTCATATCCTCTTAGTTCCAAGTTTCATATCCTCTTAGATCCAAGTTTCATATCCACTTAGATCCAAGTTTCATATCCTCTTAGATCCAAGTTTCATATCCACTTAGATCCAAGTTTCATATCCTCTTAGATCCAAGTTTCATATCCTCTTAGATCCAAGTTTCATATCCTCTTAGATCCAAGTTTCATATCCTCTTAGATCCAAGTTCATATCCTCTTAGATCCAAGCAAGTTCTGGGAAATGACCAACAAGAACAGTCGAACGCGTCTTTCTACTTTTAAATCTGTTTATTGTGATTGTGTGTCCTTAGTCTGAGAAAGGACGATGGAAGTAGTTTTTCCGTCCACCTCAATTCTTTGTTGTTGCTCCCAGTTCTATTCAATAGAGTTATTTTACTGTGATGAGCGAACAACTTACTTTGGACCAACATGAATAGTTGTCTTGTGTATAAGCTATGTGTTATATATATATATTAAATTTCAGTATTTTTACAACTTCTTCCAACTGTGCTTAAATTGAATATATATAAGCAATCAGAACTGTGGAATTTTTGTTTAGGGTAAAACAAGAATTGTTAAAAGAACAACTTTTTCTTGCATAATATGATGAAAAATTGATTAAATAGAGTCAGTAACGTTTTTCGTTTCACATTAAGCAAACATCAATACATATGGGGTATAAAAGTAGCCAATCAGTATCAAAATTGCAGCAAAAATAATAAGGTTGCACGAAGCGTTTACTTACCTCTTCTTCAAGAGCTCCAAACTTGAATATTATTATATAACTCATTGCTCAAATGTCAACAAACACCAGCAGTCAGAAGCTAGAATAAACGTTTCTGAATAATTACAGCTGACTTAAAGATCGTTCTGCCTGCTTTACGTTCATATTTAAACTCCGAGAAAGAAAAAAAGATTAGACAGCCGCTAAAGACTCAACTAAAGACAATCTAGAATGATCCAGAAAGTCGTTATCTACAGTCGTTAATGTGATTTAGCGTTTTTCTTCAAGTCCCAAACTCGTTTCGGCACATCAAAACTAAAATACACTTTATAGAGCCTATTTTCTGGGCAGTTGATAATTTTCTCAAGAATTGTGGCTGTAATTACCAAGTTGTCTTTAGTTTGTAGAGTAATTCAAAACAGTTTAATGACACATTGAAATCTTTAATTGAAAATCATAGTTATACAGGGGCTATTTTTACTTGGTGTGGGATTTTATGGGACATGCGCCCAAACAAATATTTTAGTCAAAGCATGAATTTGTCTTAAAAATAAACTCGTTAGTTGCTATTCGTATTTTAAACATTGCCATGGTTAAGATATACAGAAAGGTATAATAATGATAGCAATAAAACGCCACTGTCTACATTATATATTATTAATGAATTATTAAATGTATAGCAGTTGTTGGGGAAGTTTAGTAAGAGTTTTCTGTGGTGGAACCGAAACACCACAACGTAAGAATAACCATCAAAAAATAGCAACTTACTTTAAGATTAACCCTAAAATCACACGTTTTTACTGTATAACTTTTGGATGTTACAAGAAGCCGAACTTCCAAAACCATAACTCAGTAAATGTTTCTTTCAGTATACGTGTCACGTTTCAAACGTTTGTACCTTCAAAAGCATAACTCATTCGAGGGGATTCTGTCAGTATACGTGTCGCGTTTCAAACGTTTGTACCTTCAAAAGCATAACTCATTCGAGGGGATTCTGTCAGTATACGTGACACGTTTCAAACGTTTGTACCTTCAAAAGCATAACTCATTCGAGGGGATTCTTTCAGTATACGTGCCACGTTTCAAACGTTTGTACCTTCAAAAGCATAACTCATTCGAGGGGATTTTTTCAGTATACGTGACACGTTTCAAACGTTTGTACCTTCAAAAGCATAACTCATTCGAGGGGATTTTTTCAGTATACGTGTCACGTTTCAAACGTTTGTACCTTCAAAAGCATAACTCATTCGAGGGGATTTTTTCAGTATACGTGTCACGTTTCAAACGTTTGTACCTTCA
>NW_013670572.1:2418-3733 GCF_000517525.1 Limulus polyphemus | reverse complement strand
CTTTACCCCGTATTTAAAATGATTACACCTTCAACCGACTTGTTCTAGAGAAACTAAACTTTACCCCGTATTTAAAATGATTACACCTTCAACCGACCTGTTCTAGAAAAACTAAACTTTACCCCGTATTTAAAATGATTACACCTTCAACCGACTTGTTCTAGAGAAACTAAACTTTAAAACCACCTCCAATATTCAATAAAATACAGTGTGTAAGGCTTGGTATTAAGCGTGTTAGTTTCTAAAACCACCTCCATTATTCAGTAAAAGACAGTGTGTAAAGCTTGGTATTAAGCGTGTTAGTTTCTAAAACCACCTCTATTATTCAGTAAAAGACAGTGTGTAAGACTTGGTATTAAGCGTGTTAGTTTCTAAAACCACCTCTATTATTCAGTAAAAGACAGTGTGTAAAGCTTGGTATTAAGCGTGTTAGTTTCTAAAACCACCTCCAATATTCAATAAAATACAGTGTTCATCGTTGCCTGTAAAGTCCCAGAGACTACCAGTAGAACGATAGGCAGATATATTTAATTTGAAGAATTACCGAATTTTCAGCTATGCTTAAAGTAAGCCTTGTACAGAGACATATAGGGTGATTATAAATAAAACCCCATTTTCAAAGTGATCATGTCTCAACAGTCACTTGTCATACGTGAACGAATTCACTATGGAAACATTGAAAATGATAAAACACCTGACAAGAGCGTTTCCAAACTGTATTATTCTACATAATATATTCGATTTTTTCAAAGTAACATTGCTTTTATATACAGCATGACGAGCCTGGTTCGAATCTGTGCTAAACTATTTCTAGCACTATAAGCTGTGGGTGCGTTATAAAGGTGACTGTTAATCCATTAGCGTCGATAGTGCTTCTGACTGGTTGTCTTCTATTAAATTTCGGACACAGCGGCAGCCAGCTTCACCATAAATACAATACAAATACCACTATTAATTTATCTTGCTCTCAGTTGCACGAGGTTGGTGATTTTGAATAAAACGCGTGTCAACATGCAGGATGTTGCGAGATACTGTCCAGAAAAATGATGTAGCTACATTTAGGGTTAGTCTTGATATGCTGATCACACACTGGAAACTTTCTGTGACAGTTACCTAAACCACAGTTGAAGGTGTAATCATTTTAAATACGGGGTGCTTGGTATTAAGCGTGTTAGTTTCTTTACACACTGTCTTTTACTGAATATTGGAGGTGGTTTTGCTTGGTATTAAGCGTGTTAGTTTCTTTACACATGTCTTTTACTGAATAATGGAGGTGGTTTTAGAAACTAACACGCTTAATACCAAGCTTACACAC
>NW_013670572.1:0-1538 GCF_000517525.1 Limulus polyphemus | reverse complement strand
TCACACTTTTCTCAACCGACTTGTTCTATAGAAACTAAACATCACCCCGTATATAAAATGATTACATCTTCAACCGACTTGTTCTATAGAAACTAAACATCACCCCGTATATAAAATGATTGAAGGTTCAACCGACCTGTTCTAGAGAAACTAAAGAAAAGTGTGAAGAACGTTGATTGGTTGATCGGGTTTATTAGTCATCGAATTCCACCTATCACTTAAAGGCGCAAGGAATAGAACGAACATCGTTTATACGAGGGAGATAAAAAATCTTTAATATTACACAAGTAGGAGAAATATGGCAAGTCTACTGCCTTACAACGCTGAAATCCGAGGTTCGATTCCCCCGCGGTGAACACAACAAATAGCCCAATGTGGCTTTGCGTGAAAACAAATAAACAAGAGAAATACGTCGTACCAAAGACAGTGATAAAAACGTCCAGATATATGTAACTTTTGAAGTAACGTAAAACATGTGTTCGGTTTGGGTTTGAATTTCGCGCAAAGCTATACGAGAGCTATCTGTGCTAGCCGTCCCTAACTGAGCAGTGAAAGACTAGAAGGAAGCCAGCTAGTCATGACCACCCACCGCCAACTTTTACCAGCGTCACATAATAACGCCCCTACGGCTGAAAGGGTGAGCATGTTTGGTGAGACGGAGATTCGAATCCGCGACCCCTCAGATTGCGAATCGAGCACATGAACCACCTGGCCATGCCAGGGCCCATAAATTATGTGACGTTCTTTATAGTTGCACAGCATTGAAACGTTTTTTTTAATTTGTTTTTCACGCAAAACTATATAAAAGCCTATCTGCGCATAACCCCCCCCCCCATAAATTTGAAGAGGTAGATTAGAGGGAAGGCAGCTATTGAACACCACCCACCGCCAACTCTTGGGCTACTCTTTTACCAATGAATAGCGGGATTGATCGCTACAGTATAACGCCCCCACAGCTGAGAGGGCGAACATTTTCTGTCAAGGGGTTGTGCGTTTAATCAGAAAATCAAAACTGAAACTTAAAATGATCTCAGGTGAACGAAACAAATTCGCTTACCTTTCGGTTCCGTTGGCGTGAACTGACCTAATTTAAAACAGACTGTGATCAGAAGTGAGCAGAACATTGTCAAAACGCTAAACCTACAAGAACACATGTCTTTAGGCTGGAGCTTCAAGATACAACCGAATTATCCACTTTCAGCTAATGAAAAACGATGGAAGTTTCTGGCAATAAACTCGAATCTCTCTTCTCGTGTGCTCGATTGACTTTCTGGGCTCTCTCTCTCTCGCTCTGCTTACAAGTCATACGAATCGCGGTATTTTTGCGGTAAGCCTTCCCTGTTTTCAGTTGCCAAGGCAATCGATACGTCAAGTCTGAGTTGACCAATGAACAAAACGGAGTAATGGTTTTCAGAGGGCGCTGCTAGTAGCAAGACAGCGGCTACTGGAAGTTTCCTAAGAAATTTTATAGCCTTAAGATAAGAAAAAAATTAGTTCTGTGCTGTGATTTAAATGTTACCAATGGCCTTTTTACACCG
>NW_013670571.1:74099-78614 GCF_000517525.1 Limulus polyphemus | reverse complement strand
GGCAATACAATGAAATCAGATGGTTGGGTGTGGCAGTACAACGAAGTCAAATGATTTGGTGTGGCAGTACAACGAAGTCAAATGATTTGGTGTGGCAGTACAACGAAATCAAATGATTTGGTGTGGCAATACAATAAATTCAGATGATTGGGTAAGGTAATAAAACAAAAATACTATTTATTGTGGAATATATCGAACTTTTCATTCAGAAATTGCACCCATTTTTTATTGATTAATTTAAGTATATTTAAATAAAGTATAATTCTTGGAAGTCATTCATATATAAGCGGGTGTCCATTTCAACAGCATACTGATCATGGAGGATGAAAGGTGTATTACTACATTCGCGGAAATTTAAAAGTAAATTTCATTTTTAATTTTTTAAATATTACTAATTAGAAGTACTTTGTTCTCCTGAAGAAGAATAGTCAACTATTCGCAAGCGCTCGAGTTTTGGGTCTTATTTTAAGTTTATTAGTTTACTAATTAGAAGACGTAATTAGTTTGAAGTTTTTTTTATGCTTCTGAGGGCAAGAACAAGGAGTCCTGGAGGTCGTTTTATTTTTGAGACCAACAACAATAACCAGACCTGGATATCGTTTTAGTTTTGAGACCAACAACAATAACCAGACCTGGATATCGTTTTAGTTTTGAGACCAACAACAATAACCAGACCTGAATGTCGTTTTAGTTTTGAGACCAACAACAATAACCAGACCTGAATGTCGTTTTAGTTTTGAGACCAACATCAATAACCAGACGTGGATGTCGTTTTAGTTTTGAGACCAACAACAATAACCAGATCTGGACGTTGTTTTAGTTTTGAGACCAACAACAATAATAATCAGATCTGGATGTCGTTTTAGTTTTGAGACCAACAACAATAACCAGTACTGTAGGTCATTGTACTTTTGAGACGAGCAACAATAAACAGACCTGGATGTCGTTGTAATTTCTGATAACATAAGAAGACCGCCTACAGGAGATAAGTCAGTTTTTATCCACTAAACTCAATTGTCCGTTCGTGGTATCCTGTTTCATTAAGTTTGTTTTTTATTGTATCTTTGCTTTGCTGTTTCATCAGAAGCAACTACCTTCCCACAGCTGGCCACAGTTTTAGATGTGTGAGTTTGAACACCCATATCTGATTCTATTTTTTCATTTACCTTTAGTTCCAGTTGAACTTCATGGAAGTAAAATCTGATAACAGGATGTGACCGTGCTCATTAGGCTCCATTTTTCCGTTCCCGCATTATTATAGTTTGTATTTTAGTTTTATTTGTCTGTCCTTTACATGTGCCGTGTTGTGTTCGGGATCACATAAATGAAAATAAAGTAGCCAAGTTGTCTTAACGCAGATTTTTATGGCCTTTGATTATACGATCGAGACAGTTTTTCGTTATTTGTCGAATTGTCTCATCACTCCATTACGCGCAGCAAGTTGTAACGACGTGTAACTATTATTGTTATTATTATATTTCTTGTTTAGATACCCACCGCATGTGGATATATGTTAATTTTAGGGACGTTAAGTCTTCGTTTTAACATTTTGAACTCACAAATGTTGTCGTTTTATGTACCACTACTGCTACAGTGGAATGACATAAAACTGTAAGAACACCTACTCATGACTGGATGGAATATCTTGCAAGTTATTGGACATACGGACTTCACCATCAAAGACAGCATTCTTAAAGAAAACTAATATATTGACGGCTCACAACGTACGCTTCACAAAAACTGATGTATTCGTTACTTTGTATTGATGTCAACATGTACTATAAAAACTAATGTTAGGTTGTGCCTTAAGTTAACCGTATCTTGTATGATAGGTTGTGCCTTAAGTCAACCGTACCTTGTATGATAGGTTGTGCCTTAAGTCAACCGTACCTTGTATGATAGGTTGTGCCTTAAGTTAACCGTACCTTGTATGATAGGTTGTGCCATAAGTCAACCGTACCTTGTATGATAGGTTGTGCCTCAAGTTAACCGTACCTTGTATGATAGGTTGTGCCTTAAGTTAACCGTACCTTGTATGGTAGGTTGTACCTTAAGTTAACCGTACCTTGTATGGTAGGTTGTACCTTAAGTTAACTGTACCGTATATGATAGGTTGTGCCTTAAGTGTACCGTACATTTTAAGTTGTGTTTTAAGTTAACTGTACTGCTTACCTTCTCGCCACGCACAGTTCCAAGTTACACAGCTTTATCATTAACTGTTTCACAAAATTAACTGCATACATACTCTAGTTAAATACAGAATTATCCTGTTACCTGTTGAAGTATATCCTGAAGTCCAATCTCTTTCTACAGTCAATAGTAGTGTGTGCAAGTATTTTCACGTGCATACATAGATTGTGTTTGTAAAAAACTGACCCGTAACATATTCTTCACATGTAACACGCATGTTTCTGTTAATGTAATGAAAATAGGTAAAATTAAAAACTAGGTTAGTCTCAAGTTTAACAATCTTGATAACACAGTTGCTTTTAGAAGGATGAATTCAAGTCTTTGTCGATACTGATTGAAATGCGTGTATGATATAACTAAACTAATGTACACCATATGTTGATAAGCAGGTTTCGTCAGTGAGTCGAATCGCTCTTTAGTTTAGCATTATTATGACATTAGAAATTTTTCGGTATCACCGAACGTACCTATTATAACATTATCAACGCTACTACGTTTTTTTTTTTAAGGAGCGTCAAGTATTTGCCTTCAACGTATATCAAAAGTACTGGTTGTTTTAATAAATTACAGTTTTAATAAAAGATATCCCAACTACACTTATATAGAATTTGTTTAACGACAGAGGGAGTAGATGGCGGTCTGCTTTGAAACTGTTGTTATCAGTGACGGTGTCGAAAGTTATGTATGTAGTTAATGTTTACAAATACTTCGTTATAATGTATCAAAAGGTTGCACTAAATAAAGTCATGATACAAAAATTGCCGGGGTGCTTTTAACACAAATAACAAGCAGAAGGGCACGAACAAATTGATATTTTAAAAATTCTCGTGAATCGAAGCGGTGACATTAACGCGAAAACCAACTTTCATGGCTGTGTTGAGTCTCAAAACAAATTGCACGTTCGGCAAAGTTGACGAAGTCTGCAAAAATCTTCCTCCGAAAATTTTCAACTTTATATAAGTGTTTTTTTTTTTTATTTCATTAGTGAATTGCCATAAATAATATTGCAGACTTGGTTACGATGTTTCACCTAGGATGTCCTCCGTGGTTAGAACAGGAAGTGGACCGGAAATAAAGTAGTTGTACGGATATTAGGTACCATGGCAACTTGGGTGTCTTAGACAGAAAACCCTAAGAGTGAAAGATAACTTATGTAGGTACTTGTATGAGATACTGTTCGGAGAAAAACACTGTAAATAAGGGTGTGAAGTTTGATAAATAGAACTCTTCAAGTGTACCCAATTAACCCTGTGCGTGATTTTTAAGAACACTGGAAAATCATAACGTTTGATTGCTGATTTAGTATTAAAAACTGACATTTTGTCCGGTGCAAAAATATCGTCAACGTAATTTCAGAATCTTCTGTAAATTGCTCAGTTAGCAATGTAAATGTGTTTAGAACTGCTAGTTTACCCTAGTGTATTAATTTACCCATTAAAAATCCTAATACACGTTGTACTTTGTGGTGGGCCAGGTAGTTAGGGCACTCGACTCACAATCTGAGGGTCGCGGGTTCGAATCCTGTCACACCAAACATGCTCGCCCTTTCAGCCGTGGAGGCGTTATTATGTGACGGTCAATCCAACTGTTCGTTGGTAAAAAAGTAGCCCAAGAGTTGGCGGTGGGTGGTGATGACTAGCTGCCCTCCCTCTAGTCTTTCACTGCTAAATTAGGGACGGCTAGCGAAGATAGCCCTCTTGTAGCTTTGCACGAAATTCCAAAACAAACAAACTTTGTGGTACCTGTTGCAGGAATAAAATAAAGTATTAAATCTCAGACATCACGATCTTAACAAGAAATAATGAATAGCTGATATACAAGTATCTCAGACCACACTTAATTTTAAAGTTACATAAGGGAGGAAAAGAAACATAAAAATATATATAAAGTCTCAAAAACACAGACAACCTTCTTTTGGCAATATTTATGTAGAACATGGCAACTACCTTACTTTGTGTGTTGAATCTTAGAAGTAAAAAACCTAAAAATATTAAGTCTCAAACCTTCTTCTGTCAGTGTTTGTATATAATGTGGCAAATACCTTATTATTTTCTATGTTGAATTAATATGAACTTCTGATCAGAACAAGTTTCTTACATGGATCAACACTAAACTAACCTATTGAGTGTAGTTAATTAATAAAACTTCTCTTACATTCTTAAGGTTAGAACACATTGTTTCATCAGTTACGTACCCTTGCTGTTAACAATATTTCTTACGTATAAAGGTTAGGAACAACGTAGTTTCTATACGATTACGTACCGTTACGTCTGTTACATATTACTTACTTATTAAGTTAGTAAGTACATGTTACTATCAGTTACG
>NW_013670571.1:62238-73949 GCF_000517525.1 Limulus polyphemus | reverse complement strand
TTAACAATATTTCTTACGTATAAAGGTTAGAACACGTTGTTTCATCAGTTACGTACCCTTGCTGTTAACAATATTTCTTACGTATAAAGGTTAGAACACATTGTTTCATCAGTTACGTACCCTTGCTGCTAACAATATTTCTTACGTATAAAGGTTAGAACACATTGTTTCATCAGTTACGTACCCTTGCTGCTAACAATATTTCTTACGTATAAAGGTTAGAACACGTTGTTTCATCAGTTACGTACCCTTGCTGTTAACAATATTTCTTACGTATAAAGGTTAGAACACATTGTTTCATCAGTTACGTACCCTTGCTGCTAACAATATTTCTTACGTATAAAGGTTAGAACACATTGTTTCATCAGTTACGTACCCTTGCTGCTAACAATATTTCTTACGTATAAAGGGTAGAACACATTGTTTCATCAATTACGTACCCTTGCTGTTAACAATATTTTCGGCTATAAACCCAAGCTTGGAGCTAGGTTAGTCCTAAGTTCATATAGCAAACTAGCCATGAAATACAATCTGTATAATAAAAATATACCAATTAAAAATTAAAAGTAATAAAAGTATGTATATTAAATATTTTAATCAATACTGTTAATGAAAATAACAGAAAAAAATCACAATTATTTACTGATCTATATAACATCAATAAACAATAATCCAATAATTCTTAGCAGATGTTTCAATATCCTGAACATTAAAGATAGTAGTAACATTTACAAGTTCTAAAACCTCCAAGTGATGTACAGGAAACAGATATTTGATTTACAAAACATTTTTCTCCAATGAACTAATAAATGGATAAGAGAGAGAGGCAGCCCAGGTAAGAGCTCTGTTGTGTGTATTTGTGTACCTAAACCTAACCATGAGACATACAAATACATATGATTAGACACAGAGGAAAACTGTAGTATGCTTCAGTGAAAGCGTAATAATTATTCAACTAATAATTGCTGTAGTTTTACTGAGAAGCCGATATGACTCTACCGCTTGACAAATGGAAAATTTAATTATTTCGGTTGAAATAGAAAAAAGTTTCAAGCGTGTTGTTTTATCATTTTTAAACAAAATATTTGTCGTTTATGTGTTTTATAACAAGTTAATTTTTGCTTGTTTTTCTTACTCTCAAATGGTGTGTATGTGTGCAGCAACGCCATCTCTGAACGACATAGTGTAATGGAATTACCAAGGACGCTTACTAACTTGTTTGGTAATGATTCATTCTTTAATGTGTAGTGTACACTACTTATAATGGCATATAAGACTAAAGGAGAGCTTAGTAATGAGAATTACTTCAACACAGAATAAATTATGTAGATGAGTGTAGCTGTGGCTTCATCTTACTTTGGGGTGGGGCCTGTGTAAAATAGGCCTCTTTCTGAGATACTGCATTTTGTTGTGCTTTCACCTTTGGGTAAAGATTTTCGTTTTTCTAGTGATTGGGCGTAGGAAACTCGTTTTTATTTCTGATGAACAGGACATTCCTTGTCTGGTTTTGAGCTAGAAGAAAACCCGATGGGTTCGTTTTTTTTCTTTATTGTAAACATGGTATTCTTATTTGGTTTTGAGCTAGAAGAAAACCCGGTGCGATAGTTTTTTGCTTATTGTAAACATGATGTTCCTTGTCTGGTTTTGTGCTAGAAGAAAACCGGAAGGGTTTGTTTTTGTTTATTGAAAACATGGCTTTTCTAGTTTGTTTTTGAGCTAGAAGAGAACCCGGTGGGTTCGTTTTTGTGTATTGTAAACATGCCATTTCAGTTATTAGACAGAAGAAAATTCGGTGGGTGAGCTTTTTGTTTATTGTAAACATGGCGTACCTTGTCTGGTTTTGAGCTAGATAGGGTGCGTTTTTTGTTTATTGTGAGCATGGCGTACCTTGTCTGGTTTTGAGCTAGATAGGGCGCGTTTTTTATTTATTGTGAGCATGGCGTACCTTGTCTGGTTTTGAGCTAGATTGGGTGCGTTTTTTGTTTATTGTAAACATGGCGTACCTTGTCTGGTTTTGAGCTAGATAGGGTGCGTTTTTTTGTTTATTGTGAGCATGGCGTACCTTGTCTGGTTTTGAGCTAGAAAGTAACTCGATGGGTGCGTTTTTTGTGTATTGTAAGCATGGCGTACCTTGTCTGGTTTTGAGCTAGATAGGGTGCGTTTTTTGTTTATTGTAAGCATGGCGTACCTTATCTGTTTTTGAGCTAGAAGTTAACTCGCTGGGTTCGTTTTTTATTTATTGTAAGCATGGCGTTCCTTGTTTGATTTTGAGTAAAGAACCGAGGTTTTTTGTATCAATCAGTGCAAGTAGTATTATAGCCTCACATCGGTATACCAATAGAAAAGGTCAATGACAAATACGTTTTTTTGGAAAAATTATTTGGTTATATAATACTAGACACGATAAAATGCTCCTTTTAGCATTATAGCGTTTATATAGTTTTTTTTTACAGATCGTTCATACTTAGTGAGTAGCATTTCGAACTTCATTACATCTATGTGGTAAGTCATGTAAATATACATCATTATTCTTCACGTTGTGTGAATCTTATATGGTGTTTCTCATGCCAGAAACAGTAAGGGAGTGTTTCCCTTATCTTCATATGAAGGAAGAGTATTATTACGCTTGACTTGTGTTCAACTGGTGGAAAAGGTGACCCTCTTTCAGTATGATCACGTGCTGAAACTGAACAGTAAACAGCTTTGTTTAACACGTGCCAGCTAAAAATTGTTATCCATTTTTGTAGGATAAGGAGATGATTATTGTGAATTAATATACATTCGATTTTTTTAGCTTTCCGCATGCAAGATGGGAGGGAAAAAATAATTCCAATGAAAACATGTGTTACACGTTATTGGAAGACATGAGTAACTTAGTATCAATTTCGAATACAACGTGTACTGTAAATTACAATAGAAATGTTGCTTTTCATTAGTACAGTTTTTTTTTCACCCACATAGTTACAAACGTATGTATATATTTAGGTTTTAATTTTCTAATGTTATAGTTGGAATATGTATGTCAGACTTTCCTATAACGTTTTGACAGGTATACAAGCATTGTTTAACAATTTTTAAAGACCTTATTTCTTATTTAGATCACAATTCTTGAGTAATCCTTAATATTTTGTTACATAAATGAAACTTTGTTGGAATCAAAACTTTTCCTAATCTACATGCGTCACAGGATTGTATGTATCAGCTTTAAAATATCCATTTTTTTTTGTCTAGAATGTACAAGGTGATTATTAAAAAATAATTATTTCCTAAGAAAAATCTAAAAAAATCTACTTGACCTAGGAAAATTATATTTCAACAGAGGCACGTTGAGAAAACGTTCTTCAGGAAAGATGTTTGAACATAGTAATAGTTTTCCTAAACTACATACTGTATACCCAAGTCTGTTTTTGCAAAGTTACATTGGTTTTATTTATCTTCGGTCATTGTTTAGAATATTGTAAGGATCAATGAACAAAGTCCAGAACATACGATCCCTTTAGTAGCTTCATATAAGGATAGGCTTGATATGTTAGCTGAAAATGGGGGAGGGGGGATAATGAATGAACACCTTATGAAACTCCTGTACCATGTACGAACTTTCCTGATTAAAACTTATAATTTTCGATGTGGCTGTGTTGAACTTTATTTCCTTTTGTTAAGTACTTTTTAAAATGCACTAATCTATTATAATAATACTCGGTTTTGTCTGTCCTGAAAATGCGCGCGCACTTTATTACAACGGACGTAAACATAAGGCGGATGTAAATATAGTTTAGTAGGCATTTTGTACAACAACGTCATAAGAACTTTTAAACGCTAACACGCTATAATTTGTTATGATACAAACATGATCTTATTTTAATATTGGAGATTTGAATTAGAGTAATGATTTTACAAATCTTGCATGTGGTATTTACGGTGTCCTTATCATGTTGGACCTCTGCAGTGCTGAACACGGTTCAGTTGGCTCTTCCTAGTAATGACAAAGTTGAGGCCCACAAGTACGAGGCATTAGGATTTTTATCAAAAAACATTGTGAATTAAAAGCAGGTGTTTATAACGCAGATGGTAGCTTCTAGAGAACTGAGGTGACCGTGACGTAGTTATTTAGCGTGATTAGTAGATTCTGTGGATGTATGCAGGCCGATTCTTCGAAAATGAAATACGTAGTTCCCCGTCCGAGTAACCGGACTCATTGTACGTTCAATTATCAAAGCAAGCTACCTAGAAAGATTCGTACTAAAAATTAACCCAGTAATCAATATAGCTAATTTAACATACCGTTTCTCTTTATAATAATCGATTGCGTCAGTTCATCAGTTTGAGTACTCTCGTTATCTGCAACATGTCTGGTTTCTTCATCTGTTTGAAAATATCCACGTATTCTAACCGTTACGTGGAGATTTACTCACATTGCAACTATATTAAGTTTAAGGCAGGTATTTGTAAAACGTGGAATCAATCAAACTACCCAAAGTTAGCTTTTGAAAAGTCGATTTTTTTTTTTACATTTATAATTAAATTTAAAACAAAGACCAATAACACTTACGTAGAAACAGGCAGTATTGACTGCACATTTGTAAAACGTAGTCTTAACGTTCACGTCCGTCGTTGAAATGATTTGCAGTTGGGGTTTTGAGTTATTTATATTTCCACTACCTACTTTCACTAAGCCTACAATGAACCTAATTCACAGTTTATTATTCTATATCTGTAGGCCTTTGTTAACTTTTACACACGCCTTGAACTTCTCCACTACTCTCGTGCTACGAACTTTAAACAATGTCTATGTTGGAGAGACACCGAGTTTAAAAGGCTCAAGTTTAAATCATTAAAGTAGAATCATTAGTAGTAATCTCAAATCATGGAAAGGTATTAATGTTTTAACCTTTAAGGGCATATTTCAGTAACGTTTTTATCGACTATAGGTTACCCACCAATACTATATCATGGCAACCTTTACTCAGTGTGCAAGTAATTTATTGTATAATCATTCTCTGACACAGTATTGATTCCTGTACTTAGTAGTGACATATGCCTTTTCTATCAGCACATTTGTCATTCCACATTTTATTTACTTTCGTATGTCAGAGGGTTAAGCTGACATTCCAACAGTTCTTCAGAATGCTTTCCAATTTTTGGGTGGATTAAAGGAAGAACTACAACGTTTAGACGATAGTTTCAAGTTCAGACGTGTTCCGCTACCGTCTTTATACATTTTGACCGAGTGATAGCCGTGACGTCATATTTGAAATAATTTTGTAAATAAAATATCTGTTTCGTTAGCTCTGCACCTACAATATTACACAAGAAAATTGTGGTTCAATGACAGTTTGCACCAAGTACTTACTAGGCCTAAAAAGGATTGGCTATTTTCTACCAAATTATTCAACTAACGACAAAAGTAAGAACATGCACAAATTCCAATTAGTACAGGAAGACCAAAACGTTGATTGGGGGAAAGGAAGGTAGTGGATACCAGATCTCGATGATAGGTTATCCAGTGGAGTAGTGCTAAATTTTATAGTGTCGGATATCTGCCAGAATTTGTTAGACGTTTGACGTCACCACCAGTATAAAAAATCTCATGTTTAGAAACCTAATTTCCATTTTTTGTGAGTCCAATTTAGATAAAATATAAGCAGTACCAATTATATAGACTACTTACATTATTACTGAATTGAATACACTTATGCTACCCAGAGACAACACGTAATTCAATTTCCTTTAAATTAAACAGCAGGGGGGGGGCAACAACAACTGAGTACTATATGTAATCACTGGGTATTATATGTAGTCACTAAAATTAGAACAACTTTATATACGCATATCTTATTTTCCATATTTCTTATTGCACTATAGTATTAACAATTTTGACTTTTATCATGCTTTACACAGCTCCTGTCCTCAATTGATAACTATAAAAAAAGTGACCGTTGTATATTCTGTAAATAATAAGCCTTTAAAAAATGTTTAATTCTAATTAAACACACAGTATACTTGTAAAATGCATTTTATTACGTGTTTTAATATCACATTCGCGTGTTTTAATAATCACATGACGTAAAAAAAACATTTCACCATTTTAACATTCATACTTTTAAGCAAGAGCGATTGCGGGTGCCTGACACTAGCTCCTGAGGGAGAGTGACAGTATGTGCCGAGCGATCTGAAAGAGCTCCCTCTACCAGTAAGCATGGAGACACAAAGTGTTCTATGACACTGTCAGAATTTTGTTATGAAAGACAATTTCGGGTACAAACTGAATAACATTTTTTTGTATTAATATTTTTAGTTTTAGAAGTATCGAAACTCAGCTTTAGTTTTAGGTGCCGGAGCGGCGCTCAGGTGCGCTCCGGCAACAATACACGTCTGAGGTTATCGTGAAGGTAACTGAAAATATGTGTGTGTGTGTGTTTATTCTTCAGATTGTGTTGTAAAAGTGTTTTAGTCTAAATGAAACAGCATAATTTTAAAAATGTAAATATTATTTCGCAATATTCATTATGATAGTGTTAGCTGAAAGTTATTAGGAAGGATTCAAACTTCATAGAGCCAACGAGACACAAGGTTTAGTTTACTAAAATTCGCGGTTCGATACCTGCATGGAAGTAGTGCAAATAGCTCATTGTGAAGCTTTTGCATTAAATCAAAACAAATTAATCAGGTTACTTTTGCTCATTTTAATAGTGATGTGAACGAAAAAGCTTGCATTAGAACTGTGTGTTGATTTATATTGAACGAGAATTGGAAGAATTGAAAAAAAAAATTACACCTCGTCCTTTTTCTCGATGAAAATAAAACGATATTATTTACATTTTAACAATATAAATCACCAAGAAAATACACTATTAAATGTTATGTTATCAGATGTTAACTTTTTTAACTTATCAGGAAAATAAAAATAAATTTATGCAATTTTGATTATAGAATGGTTCAGTGTAATATTTGATTGTTCTAGCCATGGCTGTGTCTTCCCAAGAGAAATCTCTTGGCGCGTAACTCCTACTATCACTATTGAAACGCCCTCTGTTGATCTGCGTGTTTTGTTTAGTCATTTTGCAAGCATCGTATATCGCCTTAAGAAACGTATGCGTAAAATGTTGGAAATTTGATACAGCGAGTGAAGGTCCATAAACAGTTACTGAAGCTGCGTATAATATAGATGAAGTTCAATGCGTTATAACAACTTTTGAACAACTGGCCTTCCATAGAATTGTGTAATATTAGCAGTTAGATGGAACGTTCGTATGCTGCCGGCCAAGCTAGTTACAGTACTAGCTTGAACAGGAAGCGGGTTTTATTACTGTATGTGCTGGATGTCACATCCATTCTGTAGGGCATCACCGCGTTCACGCCTTTCATGACGGATATGCCTGAGTCTTGCTTTCTACGTATAGCTCAAGTTTCTTTGTTAGGGCTAATGCGATTGCAGTGGGTGAGATGTGAGGTCAGTGTAAATTGTTTCCGAAGGTAGTGTTGGTGTTCAAGAAATGTGTGCTTCATCCACCTTTGTGAGGTGAATAGTACTACGATTGATTTTTGATATTTTAGGTAAGACATGTACATTTCTGACTGAGGAATGATCATAAGATAACACAATATCGTATGTAGCAGTTAGATAACAGTAACAAACAAACAGTAAAGTTATTAAGACTTATCATGGCAGTTTGTTCTGTTTGTGTCGGGTTTTTGTTCTCAGGAATGAATGCTCGCTACAATAGGCCTTTTTCATTAATATTTTATTACATTGTACTATGTAGATGTAATAATTGTATTGTTAACTTTGTTTATTCATATAATACAGAGCCAAATCCAGTTTTTTTTTAATAAAGTGAAAGCTTCAAGAAACATTTTACAAAATATTTTTAGTAGTGCCAATCAGTTGCTATGCAGCACACCTATACCACTATTATAACATGATTTTGAAACACCATTAATACAAAACTGACTGATTGACCATGATTATAATTGTCATCAACTTCTGATCAAAGGAAGCAGCCACCTACATAGATCAGAATTGAAATTTAAACCAGTAATTAATTTTGTTAATTTAAGATATTCTTCTTACCCACAGTTAGAATGCATTTATCATGTGGACACCCTTGGTGTTAGTGAGAGAGTTTAGTATATTATATGTAACTTGTTATAGAACACAACCATTGAGAAGTTTACTCTTTAGATTTAATACCATCTCTGAGTCTGTTGTAACTTTGGGATAACTAGGCTAAAAGTTAGAGGATTGACAGTTTAAAAAAAATGTCAGAAACACACATATATAACGTTACCTATTACATGAGAAATATTGAATAATTAATAACAGGACACAACCATAAAAATTCTTCCACTCTGGTGTCTCATATTTGATAAATCTAATTTTATCATGGAACATTCTATGTTTGTTTTTAATTTTTTATCAATACACAAGTGCCATTTTATTTATTTAATAGTTATGATAAATAAAATCCTGCAGAAGGGTGCATCCAGAGGGCCAAATAGCAAGTTCATCATGATGCAATCTGTTCTATTTACCTTCAGACAAGAAGGTACAAAAATAGATAATAATGAGACAATCAGCATGGGAAAAAGAAAACTAACAGAATGGAAAATAAACTTGGCAATGTGTAGTTTTATAGATAGCAGGATTTTCTACTAACCCTACATGGTACTAATCACATTTGTATAAGTAGTACTAACACTCACTTATAACCATCAGTAAGCTTTTTACAAACGTTTTACTGGTCCAGTAACTTGTATAGTTTCAAGAGGTGAAGTTTGTTTATTTCTTAAAATTCAGTTTTTAGGTAGTTTTATGAATGATTCAGTTAATATACTATGAGTGACAGAAGTTTTTTAGGTATGGATATTTGTTCTGACTGGTTTGTAAGAATTTAATGAATTTTATGTCCTTTTTAATTTCTTATTTCTATGTGTTTTTGTGGATGTTTCAGTCAGTTACTTAGATTTTAGGTTTAAAAGCGAGGAAATAAACATGAAAATTATGGCAAACCTGCAAAAAATCTAGCATCTTAATGAATAGTTGCCTGGATAACATGTTTTTTATTACTTTATGTGATAAAGACTTAACTGAATTTCAGGGGTTTTTGAACTAAATGTATGAATATTTGTAAAAAGTTTAGAAACAGATTAAACCTGTTAGCTACAGAAAAATAAATTTTGTCATGTATGTAAATAAATTTTTCAAAAATATGTATAATATCTTCTACAATTTGAATAAATCTTGGAGAGTATGAATATGTGTAGTAAGATGCTCAGAGAAAATAAAGCTAGATCACAGAGAGTATGGATGTGTGTTTAATAAGATACTTGGATAAAAGGAAAGCTAGATCAACGAGAGTTTGGATGTGTTTAATGAGGTACTTGGATAAAAGGAAAGCTAGATCAACGAGAGTTTGAATGTGTTTAATAAGGTACTTGGACAAAAGGAAAGCTAGATCAACGAGAGTTTGAATGTGTTTAATAAGGTACTTGGATAAAAGGAAAGCTAGATCAAAGAGTGTTTGGATGTGTTTAATAAGATACTTGGATAAAAGGAAAGCTAGATCAACGAGAGTTTGGATGTGTTTAATGAGGTACTTGGATAAAAGGAAAGCTAGATCACAGAGAGTATGGATGTGTTTAACCCTTTTCACATGGGTCAAAGGCCATGTCATCTCGTTTGTTGACTATCATTCAAAATTTTATTGAATTACTATTTCAATGATTTATGTCAATAAGTTTGGTATCAAACTGTAGATTATAATTCAAATTGTGTAGTAGACCTTACTCAATTTCTTAATTTAAAAGTAAGTATTAAAAAAACACAGTTAAACATTGATTTGTTGTGTGTCACATGGTATGTTGAATGAGCACTGGTTCAAATTAGATATTAGTGATGTCAAAATACTAAGTTTAGTTTCGTACTAATTATGAACTAAAATTACTAATATTGACAAGCTAGAATCTAAAATAAGAGCCTTTTATCTTTTCAATTTGCTAAAATATTGCTCATGTAACAAATCAAACACAGCGGCACCACACCCAATTTTGGAAATGCTTCCTTATAAACACTTACTTCTATTATTGACATGAATAACCAATCAAAAGCTCAGAATGTTCCCCTAGTGGCTTTCTTAGCCATTTTAAAGTCTTAAATCACCATTTCTTTTTTTCGACCCAAGATTTCAAGGAGGTAGGTTGTATCTTTAGTCTGCTCAAAATTTCATATATTTTTTAGACTGAAATACAGCTTAGTTACTAAGCTTGATAAATTATAGTGGAATTCTATGGTATTGATGTAGTAATTTATGATTTTTTTAGTTATTCAACTGTATATATAAAACCTAAAAAATTATATGATTTCATACCCACCACGTGCAAAATTTTATAAGGCTTAGCAACCTATGTCAAGCAGCAACGGAGTACAAAAGTTGTAACTACAAGAGATAATTGTTTGCTTTACTTCTTTATTTACAGTTCTATTTTTTAAGAAAAATAAGTTTGAGAACTTACTTCTAAATAGCAGTAATCTATATACATATATATATATAATGTATAATAATTGAAATGTGACTGTATTTTACAAAATACTAGTCTACTAAAACAAATAATCTATATACATATATATAATGTATAATAATTGAAATGTAACAGTATTTTACAAAATACTAGTCTACTAAAACACAACCAAGACAACTTACTTTGTACAGACCAAAGGTCAGTTTTATGTTATTGTATACGGTAACATGAGTGCACTTATGCCTGGTCATTTTAACTTCTGTATTGTTAGCCAAGCATGGCTGAAATGTCAATATAATAAAAATAATAAATATATATAAATGTTTAATGTTTTGAGATTTAAGCTATTTAGTATAAATATTTATGTTTTCATATTATAATTTATGTTCATTCTAGAACAAAAGAGGCATAATTTATATTTATTTCCTAATTTTTTATGGTGGTTATAGGATCGGTCAAATCGGCCCAACCCGTACAGAGAATTCATTACTGAAAATAACAGAAAAAATATAAAGTTTTTTCTTAAGAAATGTTAGATAACTATCTGGACATAATAAAGATTTCGCATGTGAAATTTGAAAATTTTCTAATGTATTTTTAATGAAGTATTTTTAATCTTAAAATGAAAATAATTTTGCATGTTGGATAGGCAACCTGCAAAAAAGAAAAAAAAGGCATAAGAGAAACATTGCTTAAGACATAATAAAAATAATTTCTATTTTATGTATGAAAGCATTGTAATGTTTACTGATAATCTGCCAAATTTCATTAACATACACTTACTAAAAGTTATAAAAGTTATAACAAGAAAATTATAACAAGCACAAAATGATTATGAGGTCAGTCCCAAGGACTGAGCCCATGCTAGAAGAGTTTACAAGGTACTTGAACAAAAGGAAAGCTAGATCACAGAGAGTATGGATGTGTTTAATAATGTACTTGAACAAAAGGAAAGCTAGATCACAGAGAGTATGGATGTGTTTAATAAGGTACTTGAACAAAAGGAAGGCTAGATCACAGAGAGTATGGAAGTGTTTAATAAGGTACTTGAACAAAAGGAAAGCTAGATCACGGAGAGTATGGAAGTGTTTGATAAGGTACTTGAACAAAAGGAAAGCTAGATCACGGAGAGTACGGATGTGTTTAATAAGGTACTTGAACAAAAGGAAAGCTAGATCACAGAGAGTACGGAT
>NW_013670571.1:56672-61298 GCF_000517525.1 Limulus polyphemus | reverse complement strand
GAACAAAAGGAAAGCTAGATCACGGAGAGTACGGATGTGTTTAATAAGGTACTTGAACAAAAGGAAAGCTAGATCACAGAGAGTACGGATGTGTTTAATAAGGTACTTGAACAAAAGGAAAGCTAGATCACGGAGAGTATGAAAGTGTTTAATGAGGTAGTTGAACAAAAGGAAAGCTAGATCACAGAGAGTATGGATGTGTTTAATAAGGTACTTTTATAAAAGGAAAGCTAGATTACAGAGAGTGGTTGTGTTTAATAAGGTACTTGAACAAAATGATAGCTGGATCACAGAGAGTATGGATATGTTTAATAAGGTACTTGAACAGAAGGAAAGCTAGATTACAGAGAGTATGGTGGTGTTTAATAAGGTACTTGTAAAAAAGGAAAGCTAGATTACAGAGAGTACAGTTGTGTTTAATAAGGTACTTGTATAAAAGGAAAGCTGGCTTACTGAGAATATGAACGTGTGTAAGATAAATATGACCCTTCATGGCTTTGGTAATTTTTCTTTTTACAGTAGTGGAGCCTGGGGATGCTTGAGAAAGTGCATTACATAAAATCACACAAAGATATCGAAAACTTAGTGTGTACCACGACAAAGAAGAGGAGATTAGATGACCTGTTCTGGTGAGAACCTATGAATTGTAAATATCCAATTTTAGCAGCCTTGAAATTATACCTACATATTTATTATTCTTCAGCTGTACGGTTTATCAACAGACAACAATGTTCTAGTAATTGGCACTTATCAGAACAAGATGCTTTTATAAAGGTAAATATCTACCTGTAGATAAGCAACCTCTAGTACATGTTGCTCTGTATTTATACGTACAAAAGTATATATAGCATCTCTCAGTGAGTAAAAAACAACTTTTTTGTTATCAACATTACGCATGTATTAACAAGAGAGTGCAATTAGAATCTAGCAAGCGTGTGTTAATCTATCATATATGTACAGCATATTAAAGAACAGCATACTTTGTTATGAATGTTTTTGAGATATAAGAACTTCTACCTATCCAGCTCTTTCAAGTAAGACACAAATGTAACAAGAGTATTGTGTTATGTAGGCGTTAACAGCATCATGAACAAAAGTTATTATGTATTCTAGTGTTTTCAATAAATTGTTCAGAACATAAACATTTTTTGGTCACTAAGCATCTGTATTGGTACTTAAAGTTTTCAAAATATGACAAATTTTAAGTGCAAAAAATAAATTATATTTCTTTTCAGTGACTTAATTATTTCATATAAACATAATTGAAATCTAATACCACTACTACTGTGTTTAATGTAACAGTCATAAAGGTGTATCATCAGCTGTAGTCTGCAAAGTTTGTATGTATATATATACCCAAGGTACATTTTATACCCTACATTATAGCCTGTATCCTGGGGATCTTTTTAATCTATGCAGCATCTTCAATTTTGTTTTTTGTTTGGGCCTGTCTGTTCAATAAGTTAAAAAAAAATTAATATATATATATATACACACACACACATGCACACATAGTTATCTAAATCTTTGTATTAAACATGTATTGTAAAGTTTTAACTTGGGGAAATTATGGTGTATACCAGTGCTGATTAAAAAATCTGAAAGTTTTTGTGATATCAAGATCTTAGGAAATTGTCGTTATTGTATATATGGATCTTAAACATGGTTGATCTTTAAGTGATAAACTTTTTGTTTGATACTTGAGGTGTTTAGCTTCCAAATACAGTTTAGTTAAATGGCTTTTTGTTATCTGATGTTACACAATTTGTTCTGGATCCAATTTTACTTTTACTAATTTTTAATGATACAGATATTGATTAATTAACTACATTTAGAATTAAGGTATTTGTTGTCATGTTTTACTTTGGAAAAAGTGATATCTTTAGTGCTGTATTAAACCAGTTATTTTATATGCATATTTTTTATTGTTTTAAATTCTGCCTTTTACTTCAGAATTGTAAAATGTAACAGTACTATGTATGGTATTGTAATGAAGCTATTTGTAGGGGAAATACTAATATTTGACATCAACCAGTTCTAAAGAAAAAATATATATTATATAGCATTGTTTGAAGTTGCTAGCCTAATATTATGTAGCATTGTTTGAAGTTGCTAGCCTAATATTATGTAGCATTGTTTGAAGTTGCTAGCCTAATATTATGTAGCATTGTTTGAAGTCTAGCCTAATATTAAGTAGCATTATTTGAAGTTGCTAGTCTAATATTAAGTATCAGTTACCACAAAGAAGGATTATTGTTCAAGTATTTGTCTTAAGGATGTTTGAATGGAATAATTACATGTTTTCTAATATATATGTATATAATTGTATTTGTAGTGTAGAATATGGGAATGCAAACCAAGTTAGTGACATTACTTCAACAAGTGGACTTTTGGCTGACCATAATGCAGTTGGAGTAAACACTGGGGGAGATCCAAATAATTGCACTAGTATTAATTCATACATTGTGCCTTCCACAAGTAATCCTTATGGCTGTCAACAAACCTCCCAGAATGGAGCGTCCGTTGCTCCCCTTGGAGTTCAGAAAAAAATTGTGCGTGCTCAAGCAACCAAACTGCTGGACACCTACCAGGTAAGTAATAAATGTTTTAAACAGTTCCCTGTGTTGCTTGAGTAACAGTATTTCAGGAAACAATCACATAAGTCTTAGGTATGTCTAGTGATGGGAAATCTATCTTTAGGGCAGATGAAGGCCTAGGGGGGATCCGCAGAACTGACCTTCATAAATAAGTCAAATACAATTCATTAGTATTTATTAATTACACTTTGAGCAATACATGAATGCAAATGACAGGTAGTTAATATAAAATAAAAGTACTAATTCTAATATCTACAATAAACATAAATTAATGTGAATTCATAAATTATTAATAAATGTGAAGTAATGACAACTTTTTTGTTAAATGGCCAAGCAAATATTAATGAGAAATTAGAAGATAATAGGTTTATGGGAAACAAGAAAAATCACTGTTGTCATTGTGACAGTTAAAAATATGCTTTTAAATGAGACATCCTGTTTTTGATTGTTTTTCATTTTTCTCCGAGTTGGGAGGCTCCTTCAATCTGGAGGGCCCAGAGCAATTGCACTCATTTGCCCCTTTCCAAATCAGCCCCTATCTGTGCTTGACGTATTAATATATGACTTGATATAAACCTGTTATAGAAAGTCTAAACTTTTTTTTTTTCCTATCAGGGATTTATTTACTTGAGCATTTAAAAGCTGAAGAAAATATTAATTCTTTCTAGTGATGTAAAGATTATTTTTTATTGATTTATTTTTGCTAAGGTTAAAAAAAAATGGGGAAGAAATAAAATTATTGTTTATTTCTCATATATTTTTTAAAAACCGGTGTTAATTGGGTTTCCACTAATCTAATTATTGTGTACTAAATGATTAAAGGAGGACAAAATAATTAAAGTTTAGGAAGTTAAACATAGCAGAATGTCACAGCTTGTGTACTGTGTGTCGTCTCTGTAACATAGCTTTGAATTCCCTTATAGTTAGAGGTGTAACAGCTAAGTTCTTGAGCTGAATAACTAGTATATTTATTAGAACAAACAGTTTTATTAGGTTCACAGGATATTGGATACTATGGAACATTATAACTAAGTAAAAAATGGAAACATGAAATTTTGGTACAAGTAAACAAAGTACACACAGTGTATAGTGCAATGACAATAATTCAACAAAGGACCATATGATAATTCTAGTTAAATAACTAATTATATTATAGTTGGTCCTGTCTGGTGTTTACATGTGTTGTCGATATTTTTCTGTAGATGTCTAAAAGCTTTTGATAATCTAACCTTGCCTGTACATGTCCATTATCTCTCTCAGTACAGACTTGGATCCAGAGACTGACCTCGTAACCATTTTGTGTTTTTTATAGTTTTCATGCTATAACTTTTAATACAGTAATGGTATCTTCACTAAATTGTGTGGATTATCAGTAAATGTTACAAGGCTTTTGTATACAAAATATCAGATTTTGTTATTAAGTTTTAAGATCTTTTAAGTAATGATTTGCTTATGCATTTTTCTTTTCGAATGTTGACTGCACTGTCCAAAATTTTGATTTTAGGAGTAAAAATACTTTTATGCATCAGGAGATTTTCAAATTTCACATGTGAAATCTTTATAACCTCCAGATAATTATCAAATGTTTTCTTTAGAAAAAACTTTATATTTTATTCATTATTTTCACTATTGTATCTCTGTATAGGTTTGGTCAATTTGACCGACCTTGTAACCACCCTAAAAATGTAGGATGTAAATCTAAATTGTTTTTTTTTGTTCTAGAATTATTACAAATTATAATACAAAACCACAAATGTTTAGCCTACATAGCTTAAATCCTATAACATTATACATATATAAAAAAATTATTATTTTTATTATATTGACCTTTCAGCAGTGTCTGACTAACATTATAGAACTTACAATGATGCGCTGCACGTGCAACTTATGTTACTGTATCCAATAATATAAAACTGGCCTTTACAAAGTGACCTGTCTCAGCTGTGCTCGAGTGGAGCAGTATTTTATAAAATACAGTCACATTTTGGTTATAATACATAATATATATATATATATATATATATATATA
>NW_013670571.1:54730-56071 GCF_000517525.1 Limulus polyphemus | reverse complement strand
CATAGAACAGTAAATAAAGAAATATAAAAAGAACAATTATCTCTTCTAGTTATGAACTTTGTACTCGTTTGCTGCTTGCCGTAGGTTACTAAGCCTTATCAAATTTCACACGTGGAGGATATAAAACAATCTTTTTAGGTATTACATATGCATTTTGAAATAACAAAAAATCATTAATTACAATATCAATACCACAGAATTCTACTATAATTTATCAGGATTAGCAACTAAGTTGTATTTTGGTTTGAAAAAATATGAAATTTCGAGCTTAATAATGTCTTACCTTAGCACTTGGAATCCACCATGGAAAGAAAGGGTTTCCTGCTTAAATACTTCACAGAGGCTCAGTAAATCATGTGGGGGACATTCCAAGCTTTTGATTGGTTATTCACATGTCATAGACAGAAGTAGGTGTGTGTAAGCAAGTATTTCCAAAAAATGGCTGTGCCACTGTGTTTGCTTCAATAGATGTAGTCATATTTCAGCAAACAGAAAAGATAGGTTGTTCTTATTCTATATTCTAGCTTGTCAATATTGACAGTTTGGGTTTCTAATTCGTAAGAATCTATAGACTTTGCTTTTGGATATCACAAACATCTAATCTGAACCAATGCTGCATTCAACATACCAGTTGACGCACAAAAATCAATATTTAGGAATTTTTTTATATTTACTTTTAAATCAAGAAATTGAATAATGTATAATACTGACATTTGAATTATAATCTACAATTTGATACCAAATTTATTGACATATATTAATAAAATAGTAGTTCAATAAAATTTTGAATGTAAGTCCACAAATGCAATGACATGGCCTTTGACCAATGACCGTAGGAAGACCTGTTTTGTTAGGGTTATTTGTAGTATGCCACACAATAGAGGAAAGTCGTAATATCTTGGTTTAGCAATATTCAGTAAACAAGTCAGTCATTTCACTGATAATTTTAGTTAAAGATTGCTATCAGTGGTGTGAAGTGATTTACTACAAGACATGTACAGATCACTCTAACACTCTTAGTAAAAGATTGCTATCAGTGGTATGAAGTGATTCACAACAAGACAGGTACAGATCACTCTAACACTCTTAGTAAAAGATTGCTATCAGTGGTGTGAAGTGATTCACAACAAGACAGGTACAGATCACTCTAACACTCTTAGTAAAAGATTGCTATCAGTGGTGTGAAGTGATTCACTACAAGACAGGTACAGATCACTCTAACACTCTTAGTAAAAGATTGCTATCAGTGGTGTGAAGTGATTCACTACAAGACAGGTACAGATCACTCTAACACTCTTAGTAAAAGATTGCTATCAGTGGTGTGAAGTGATTCACTACAAG
>NW_013670571.1:38392-53944 GCF_000517525.1 Limulus polyphemus | reverse complement strand
ATTATCAATGTATACAAATAAACTTACCATCAAAACATAGTTAATAAACCAAATTTTGATACAAGTTTTCATTTCTTAATTTCAAAATTAAATATTTCATTAAGTCCTCAATCTCCCCTTGTATGTGAATTGTGACATTTGTTAGCTATGACTTGCCCATTATCTATTTTATCATCACCCTTCTTTGAGGCCCTGAGCTGAACATAAATTACTCATTATAGTACTGATGTTACTAAAGCACAGTCTAATTTTTATAGCTTTAAATATTCTTTATTTATAGAAACATAAACTAGAATGTCAGGCCCACTTTGAGGCCCTGAGCCAAACATAAATTATTCATTATAGTATTGATGTTACTAAAGCACAGTCTAATTTTTATAGCTTTAAATATTCTTTATTTATAGAAACATAAACTAGAATGTCAGGCCCACTTTGAGGCCCTGAGCCGAACATAAATTATTCATTATAGTATCGATGTTACTAAAGCACAGTCTAATTTTTATAGCTTCAAATCTTCTTTATTTACAGAAACATACACTAGAAAGTCAAGCCCACATGCTATGCCCACCTATTACAACCTCTCTTTCCCAAATTGCCATTTGCTACTGATGTATAATTATATTTTGTTCTCAGTACAGAGTTTCAGCTATTTCATCCACAGATTGAAAGTTACTATTGCTAAACTTAAGGGCATATTTGAAATAAACAATAATTATTTAATGTGCTATTATCATCATTACAAAAAAGTAGGCTTAAGTTTCATTAGCAGCTCAACAGAAATAAAACAAGAAACCAAATATAAGTACTAAATTTCTTATTTTTTTATGTATACGTTAAATTTATTGTTATAAAAGTAACTAAAATGTAAAAATTAGAAACTTATTAGGTTAGATAATGAAAAAAAATTTCTCTACGAGATACGTCACGACTAGCTTGTGTGTTATGTCATTTAATACAGTAACCTAAGTTATGCATTTGGCATGTGATTTACAGATTCTTTGCAGGGTTATTAGACATGGTCCAAAGAGCAATAAAACAATAAAAACTGATGTAAACTGTTATGATACTTATACTGCTTATGATAAATAATTGTGATATTCTGTTACAATATGCTGTCATTCTAAAAAGAAAAAATGGGTACTTAGATTTATTTCCTATTTGTTTGTGGTGGTTACAAGATTGGTCAAATTAATGGAGTTCGTATAGAGTTAGAGTAGGGCAAATAACAAATGAAATATAAAGTTTTACTGACAAAAACGTTTGATATTCATTTAAGAGGTTTTAGAGATTATGCAAATGAAATGTAAAAACTGTAAGATGAAAGAAGTGTTTTTCATCTTATATATTCACGGAAGAATCTTTAGTAGAAGATACTTAATTAAGAAATCTGAATTTTTTCTACAAAAGATTTAAAATATTTACTAAAAGCTTGTTAAATTTCATGGAGACACACTAAATACACTATGAATCATAATAATCGTTATTTCTTCAGTACAGGCTTGGTCCATTGAACCAAGCTCGTGTATGTGGGTTAAAACATTCAGTGGGAAGTTTTCATTATAAAATTCAGTTTGATATTTTCAGAATAAAGCTTACAACAGTCATTTTATGACAGTGTTTCTATGGAATCTATTCAACACACTTTGAAATGTGTACAATACCTCAGACATGTTATACAATAACAAACACATTTTAGTGAAGTTTAACAGAAATGTTACATTCTGATAAATGATCAATACACACAAGAGGTCAGCATTTTTTTATCCTCTGCAAATTGCAATGCATTATGAAATGTAACAGAAAGTTTTTAACCAATAAAATGGATAAACTTCAGTGTTATTATCACAGTTAACATAAAAAACATCAAGATCCAGTAAATAAAAGCAGTTTCAACTGATATTTTTACAGTATATAACAAAAAGGGGTTTCCATGTTCTAACAGATAATTTTTTTATATAATTAATAAATGCACTCCAAACAAACACTGGGACAGATTCAAGCTCTCTTAATGCCACATTAAATATTACTGTGTTAACGTACCTTATCATTCATCATCTGTCTGGTTGCTACATAGTTTAATTGTTAATCACTGTTTTGGGGGATATATAAATAAAATTCACTCAACCATTCATAGTGGGTTGTCATCCCTGTTCAATATCACTGGTATATCAGCATAAAAATGAATGATTAAGTTTCTACTTACATAAAAAACATGCGTAACACAAAACTAAAGACACCTGTCCAAGTATAAATATAAAATTAAAATGATATTAACAAAAGAACTGACAATTTGACAGACAGTTTTTAACTGCACAGAAATCACATGTAATAACATTTTAACCAAATCACAGTGAAGAAATACACATTAAACAAAGACTTTCAAGTGAATTTGGAAGAAATGCTGGTTTCTCTTTCAGCATCTATTTTTTCGCTACATTCTGCTTTTTCTGATTTTCAATTTAGGCATTAGGATGTTTCTAAAGTTTTTTAATACACGTGTGCTTAGTATTTACACTTTCATGATTATATATATTTACACTTTCATATTAAGTTTAACTTAACAATTAATAGATGGATACAAAATCTCTATAAGGATCAGTCATCATTTGATTAAGTAAAAAACCTCTATAAGGATCAACCAAGTATATGTGAATGTATTTTCTGTGGGAGTCCTGTAATGCTATTTTCTGGTAATATTATAGTATTAGTAACATTGTTTCATTTTAAAATAAGGCATCAAGGTTTTTACTTAATCAAATGATGAGTGATCCTTATCGAGGTTTTTTACTTAATCAAATGATGAGTGATCCTTATCGAGGCTTTTTACTTAATCAAATGATGACTGATCCTTATTGAGGTTTTTTACTTAATCAAATGATGACTGATCCTTATAGAGGTTTTTTACTTAATCAAATGATGACAAAGGCACCATTTAACATATGGTAAATAGTGTGTTCTAATGGTACCATTTAACATATGGTAAATAGTGTGTTCTAATGGCACCATTTAACATATGGTAAATAGTGTGTTCTAATAGCACCATTTAACATATGGTAGATAGTGTGTTCTAATGGCACCATTTAACATATGGTAAATAGTGTGTTCTAATGGTACCATTTAACATATGGTAAATAGTGTGTTCTAATGGCACCATTTATCTTATTCATTTAGATTAGATATGTAATAGACTTCATTATAGTTTTTGTTACTTGTTTCTAAGCCAAGTTAGAATTTTGTGGTAATGTGTGTGTTATATGCTATATTTTGTGTTTTAGGCAGTGAATTTCTGTATTGCGTACGTTTTAATGACATATAACCAGAAGAACATTAAAATATTAAGTGTTTGTTCTATCTGTTCTTATTTAGTTCAACTTTATTCGGGCATACGAGTGTTTCACCCACAAGAATCACACTTGCTTGGTGTTTGAGATGCTAGAACAAAACTTGTATGACTTTCTGAAACAGAACAAATTCAGTCCTCTTCCTTTGAAATACATCCGTCCCATCCTACAACAAGTGCTTACAGCTCTGCTGAAGTTGAAGGTAGGGTAAAAATTTAAAATATTTTGGTCATCTGTAAGCTAGGTTAGTCCATGAAAAGTGTGTAGTAGGATTACTAGATTATAATGAAAAATGAAAATAAAATGATAGTCTAGGAAGAGTTACATAGTTTATCTCACTTTACCTTTCAGCAACTCGGACTAATCCATGCTGATCTTAAACCAGAAAATATCATGTTGGTGGATCCTGTACGCCATCCTTTCAGGGTGAAGGTGATCGACTTTGGCTCAGCTAGCCACGTTTCAAAAGCTGTGTGCTCAACATATCTTCAGTCACGATATTACAGGTAAACAGAATTTATGTATAGAAATCTTGGTAGTTAAACCTCTTAAAATTTGTACTTTCAACATTAACAGTGTACTTCATGTAATGCTGCAGCTCTTCTGAAGGATCATTTGGTGGATATTTGTGATAAATGACAAAGGCATGTTAATGGAAATATCAATTTCCATGTTGATAACCCTTCAGAATATTTTAAAGTTGCATTTCTTCAAGCATGCAGTATGAATGTCAGAAAAGGCTTTTTATCTTTGCAAGCTGTTAGTGTATCTCAACTTAAAATAATACATTACCTATCTCATAATCTAGGCAGTTAGTGTGCTGGACTGTAGAGCCGAGGATCCATGGTTTGCATCCTGTTACCACAAAATTGTAATCTGCACTTTGAGGCCATGGGTGTGTTATAAGAATGACAGTCAAACCCTACTTTCCAATTACAGTAGCCTAAGAGTGGACCGTGAGTTATGTTGGTTAGCTTGCACTTTGAGGCCATGAGTGTGTTATAAGAATGACAGTCAAACCCTACTTTCCAATTATAGTAACCTATTAGTGGACCGTGAGTTATGTTGGTTAGCTATCTTCTTGTTAGTCTTATCACTGCATAATTAGGGTTGACTAGCTCAGGTGGTACTTGTATAGCTATGCATGAATATCCAAAACGGACAACTTGCCACCTCTCTATTTACTGTTGGTGTTGTATGTTTGAGTGTTAGTGCCACCTGTCAAAGTTACATAATCATCTCATTGTATATTTCATTTGGTTTAGTCTTCACACTTCATTACCCAAAGGAAAGAGACCAATATTCTATAAATATTATCTTTTGTCATTTTTCTTACGGTGTTTTATTTTCCTATAATATCCTAAACAAACCTTACCCTGTTTTTAATTTGAATTGTTTACAACCACGTTATTTTTTTAGTAAAATATTCAGCATGTAATAACATTCTGTTGCACTTGTAACTATAATTTTTTTCAATTTAAGGATTATAGAACTACACAATAGATCAAATATGTGGCTTTTGTGTATTTTGAAAAATAATAACAATGTATTTCTTACAGGGCTCCTGAAATTATTCTTGGCCTGCCATTCTGTGAAGCAATTGATATGTGGTCCTTAGGCTGTGTGATAGCTGAACTTTTTCTGGGGTGGCCTCTTTACCCTGGGTCTTCTGAGTATGACCAGGTAGTTAATAATGCATCACATCCGTAGATCATGGTTTCATATAATGAACATCGTTTTCTCTTTGCTAGTTTATACCTATGTAGTTTAGGTCAAAAGTGCATAATTGAATGGTGATACACTGATTTTTCATTCATCTCAAGTTATTACTATAACCTTAAATATATTTTCTTCTGTAAAAATAATAAGAAAATACGCTAAAGTAACATAGATATTTGTAGCCGTGGTTCATAGAACAGCTCTTGAGTTTTTTGTTTGTTTTTTGAAGTATATACTTTTAGCTCGTAACTCTGTCATCATCTCTTGACCAATTTGAGATCTAATTACAGTTTTGGACTCAAGAGGTTAAACCCTTTCAATTGATGTATTTGACCATGCCCAAGGTCTCATACATTAATTTACTCTAATCCTGCCTAAAAGAATTTCAATTTGAGGGTAGGCTGGTAGAGATCCTGATGATTAATAAAACAGAATCAGGTATACGTGCACCCCCACGATTGGTATTGTTGGTGCACAAAAATATAGCTAATAAAAAGGAAAAAAAGGTCTGGATTAATTTACTCTAATCCTGCCCAAAAGAATCTCAAGTGCTGTGGCTATTGAGGATTCCCTCTTGTTTTACCTGCCAGCTAGTAAGTATGTGTATACACTCTGGAAAGCATTGCTTATATGAGAATGACTTGCTTGAGGTTATTTACAAAATGTCTGTAAGAACTCTCAGAAGAAAATTAAGAAATCAATACTTATGTTAAAATTTGATTTATTAGCTACATTTTGATGCCAGGTTTATTCATATACATTAATAACGAAATAGATTAATTAACTTTGAATGTAACTCTGTAAAAGGTTGTGATATGCACAATTTAACCTACCCATAGTGAGAGGGTTAATATAGTTGTCTGTTTGTAACATTCATTTTCTGGAACAGTAAAGTGAAATCATGTTACTCATATAACTAGCTTGAATTTGTTTTTGTTTAATTATATTTTACACATCCTCTGTCAATATCATCACCTCATATTTATTATTGGGATTTACACACTAACCACAGGTTGAGCAGGCCACATATATATGGCATAATTGTTGACCAAGCAAAAAATATTATTCATAGTTAAAGGAAAGATGACACAAGCAGTAAATAAAAGTAATCATTAACTTCTGCTATTTCTTAGTTTCATGTCACTAGTGTATTTTTTGCTGTCCCTGAATCTACTTGTATTTTGAATAAAATACTTTTTTATGGCCAGTGATAAAATAAAACAAGTGATAAACTTAAATTATTACATTTAGTGTTTTCAAGTGAAAACTAACTGTACAATGTTTACTTATAAGTATGCAGTGCTTTAAATAAAGCAGAAGAATTCTACTGAATAAAGATAGATTTTTACCTCCTTTTGACCTTTCTTTTTAATATTTCAGCTGTTGTTTTCTTTGTATGTCAGTGATCATATGTATGAACAAAAGAATTATATATGTTATTTTATTAAAGCAGAAAATATTTAGTTCTATTGAAAGACCCTAATGGATACACTTACAAGATTTGAATAAAATATAGAAAGTCAAAGATGAAAGGAAGTTATTTGTACTTTTTGAATATAAAAACTGTAAACATTATTTCGAAACAAAATTTCACGAGATAAAAATTGATGCAAGTACATCAAATGTGTTTTTTTTTAAAAACGGAGAAACATTATTTGGAAAGTTTCATGTGGTTCGACTGAGTAGTTTTAGTAACTGTGGTGTGAAATGATACGTCTGTAGCATTGTTCATGTGTTTCAATAATGACCTATCACACTAGTATCATAGTCTGTTAGACAGTATTTTTATAGGTGAAACATAATGATCAGTTAGCTTCAAAGAGTGTAAGCATTGAACAAGCACGTAGGTAGCAACCTGTGTTAGTTAAGTCACTTACTGGTCGGTATAACACTTATTTATATTTGATTATGCTTGTCTCTAGTATTATTTATATATAATCTAAACCCAATCTTTGTCATGTGGTTACATACTAGTGTTTTATTTTGGTTCTTTCAGATAAGATATATCAGTCAGACACAAGGATTGCCAGCAGAACACATGTTGAACAATGCCACAAAGACTACTCGTTTTTTTTACAGAGAAACAGACAGCAACTATCCTTTCTGGAGATTAAAAGTACATTCACATAATAATAACATAAAATATTCTTATTTAAAATATGAGAAGTTGTGAAAATGTTGATCTATATAATCACTTTCAAAATAAGTTTGTTTTAAATATTAAACATAGATTAAAATTAAACACAAAGAAAATCAACAGGAATGGCAGTAGTATATTATAATCACTTCTAAACTGTATGAAAAAGGCATTGTAATAGTTTTTTTTTATCAATATTGAATAATAATAAACTTTTTCTGTATGTTATAATATTGGTTTCCTAACGTAAATCTTCACTCAAGTGAAATAACTTCTGTTGTGTGCGTATGTCTAGATTAACAAGATACGTTTTTGTTGCGGTTGAAATCTATGAAGTTATTATTTTACTCTTAAAATGAATGGACATTAAAGCTATGAAATTTCAATCTCAAAGTTCCAAGCTTTGACTAACTTTAGTATAAGCCATCAGACACTAAAGCTGTGACTAAAAATCTTGTATGAGTGCTTCTAATGTTTATAAGTTTGCAATATCTCTATTTTTCCTTTACATATTATTGAAGAAAACCTAGTATATAATGTGAATTTCCATTTCAAAGAAATGAAATATTGTAAAATAAATTTTTTGTGTTTCATAGACCCCAGAAGAACATGAAGCAGAAACTAACATTAAGTCTAAAGAAGCTAGAAAATATATCTTTAACTGTCTTGATGACATGGCACAGGTAAGTAGTTTGTTCTTTAAAAAAAAATTATATAACTTTATTATTATTATTATCTAAATTTGAAGTTCAAAAACATTTTAAACGAAAATTTGATGTTGTTTATAGATAAATATTAAACATAAGAAGTTATAAAAAAAGAAAAAATTTTTACTCTTTCCTGATTTGTTGCTATGTATTCTTACCTCCCTGCCCTCTGGTGGTCTAACAGTTAGCTTGTGAGCTTATTATTTTAAAATTCAGAGTTCAGTCCTTGCAGTGAGCACAGGTTGCCTGTCCTGTAGATTTGCACGTAACAAACAAACAAAAAAATTACCATGCTTCTAATGGTTTTTTTAATATGATATAAAATAATCTATACCATAAAGCAGATTGTGCCTGTTTTTCTGTCCATGACAAAGTTTTCTTGATCTCTGATCACCATGAAACTTCAGAGGTCTTTGGGTACAGTCCAGATCGCCAGTATACTTATAAGTACAAGTTGGATAATATATATTGAAAATAGATACACTAATATGAAGAAACTGTCCGATGGAGGTGAATTTCTAGAAATGTTTATGCCAACATTCAGTAGACCTGAGTGGTAAATGACACACATACCATCCATTCATTCCCTTGAAACCAATAAAATAAATGGCATGTGGACCTGTGGTAGTTTGTAATACTCTAAATTAGTAGAAGTACTTGCCAAATTCTTTACATTAGGTGTCTGTGACTTTTTGGCAATATATTTGAACAACAAATGGACAGCACATAATCCACTTGTTTTAAAATATATTCAAAACAAGTCAAATGTATGTACAAAAATTCGTTACACTATTGTTTACCACAGTTGTATCCAGAGCTTTAAGTAATTCTCTTTTTCGGCAAAAGTCCACAGAGGCTGGTTCAATTACTTTAGAACCTAGTTGACAAGACGAATTATTTCTTCTCTCATCTATTATCACAATTTAGTCAGTTATAAATTCACTTTTGTTACCCCATGGGTTAGCACAGTTTATCCAGAGCTTTAAATAATTCTCTTATGCGTCAAAAGTTCACATGGGCTGGTTCAATTACTTTAGAACCCAATTGACAAGACGAATTATTTTTCTCTATCTCTGTTGTTACAATACAAGCTGTGATACTCACTTTAATATCACCATTATAATTGTTGGTTACCACAGTTGTATCTTAAGAGTTTTAAATAATTTTCTCCTTTTCATCAAAGTCCACACAGGTGGGTTCAATTACTTTAGAACATCCTTTGACAAGACAAATTATTCTTCTGTATCTCTGTTTACAATACAAAGTGTGATACTTTCACTATAGAAATCGACTGTTTTGGCTAAACTGCAATCACGCAGTCTAACTTCACTTTCTTACTTGCACTCTGTATCTGCATGTATTTATAACAACAATATTGAACATAATGAAAAACTTGGAAGCTTTGATTAAGATGATGTCAACAATATTACAAAAGCCTAATACAACAATTAAACTGCATACACAACATAAGACTCGTACAGAGTTATGTAACAAAACTTGTCATAACTATCACTTTTAAAATAATTAACTTTTAACACTCTTGTTATGAAAACTAAATAATCATTAAATATTAAATCACTAAATAAACTAAGTCACTCTTAAACTAAACAGTCTTGTGTATTCAACAATACTGTTAGCAGTAGTCAGAGATCTTTTTGATATTGACCATTAAGTAAAATTTATAATACCTTTTGCTAGTATTTCTAATTACAACCAAAATATAGGTTTTTATGTACCTCTGTTTTCTGATTAAGTTTACCATGCCTACGTTTTTTTGAGCATTAGCTTGAATTCTTTGTAATAAGATAGCTGATATGTCATCAGAATGTGACACTAAATAGTGTCTTCTTTCTAATTTGACTATTTAGAAGATAAGTTATTACAAATACCAAGAAAACAACTTTAAACAAACATACACATTTTTTTAATTATTCCAAAATTTTAAAGAAAAATTCTCATAATTTTATTGCATTGTAATAACTTTTATTTAGAATGTTTTGAAAAGTGTATTGTATTTATAAGTATATTTGTGAAAACTGCAAAATATACTTAACAAACCTTATAATAAGAATGATAGGACGTTGTTTTATACATCATCAGTTTTCACAAACATGTGTATATTTAGCATTAAAAATGGCTCTCCAAAGACAAGTGTGTTCACTGCTGTTAGCTTTCTTTTCTTTGACCTTTAAAAATATTTTCCACAGGTAAATGTGCCAACTGATTTAGAAGGTGGAGAATTGCTAGCCGAAAAGGTAGATCGAAGAGAGTTCATCGACCTTCTCAAAAGAATGTTAACTTTAGACCAGGAAAGAAGAATTACCCCTGGTGAAGCTTTAAATCATAATTTTGTCTCTCTCAACCACCTTATGGATTATGCACATTGTAACAAGTAAGAATTCATTCAGATACATTGTTTTAAAGTATTAATCAACACCACCATACGTAAAGCAAACGTGAAGTTATGGTACACTTAACTGGACACTACCCAACTTTGTTTACTTGTGGTCTATTTCAGGATGAACCCATTCATTAAATAAAAATAGCTTCACCAAGTTCAGTATACCATGTAGCTAAATATTACTCTTATAAATACAAAAGTATGTATTTGAGCAGTTAATAATTTTGAAATAAACTTTGTAAAAATGTATGTCAAGAACCACACCACACACTCAAAAATAACATACCAACGCCATAGTACCTCCTACAAATTGATGTAATCAATACTCATAGGTAATTGAGTTAGTCAACCAACTCTAGACCTGAATAGGTCCAGAAACTACCATTTGATTCAATATTTGCATGCAGAAGTTTCTGGTATATTGCTTGTATGTGTAATATGTAACTTAGATTAGTTATTTTAATTCCTGAAATTAGATAACATCATTGTGGAAGAAAATATATAGCCAACTCCCTTTCCAGTAAAAGAACATGTTGTAATTACTCATATTAATTTATTTTCTTTCTTTTTTTGTAAATAATTTTTATGTTTTATTTTACCTCTGCTTTGTTTCCTAACAGTGTGAAGGCTTCAGTTCAGATGATGGAAGTTTGTCGCAGAAACAGACATGCATATGACCAGAATGGTAACCAAGTGCCAATAATGAGTAACTTTGGTTCTTCATCCAGTAATGTAGCTATTACATTCAATAATCAACTGAGTAACCTGCAGAATCAGGTAGGTTGTTTTGTTACTCAGCGGTGAATGTTAAATATATAATATTGTGTACTTGTTTAATACAGAGTTCCCATATTTGTACCTGTAAATACCTGTGTTTCTTATTAAAGATTTTATTTTAAGTGCTCAAAATGCTTTAATTATGAGAAAAATTTTGGATTTTAAAGAAAGTGTTGACAAAACTGTGTGACTTATGAAAGCTGTTCTAGCACCATCTGCTGCCACTGCTTTCCATATCATAAGATCCTGGTCTGAGAGGCTATGTCCCCAGAGCTATAAGTTATTGAAATAGGAAATATTGTTATATGTTTTGTGTGTTATTCAGTAACTGCCACTGGAAAACGTTACTAGTTGAATAATAGATAGTTTCAGTTTGAATTTCAACATAGGCCATTCTTACTTAAATACTCTACTTGTATTTCTATAATGACACCATATAATATTAATGATGGTGGATCGGACATTCTTAAGAGGTAGTTTATAGACTGGAGAGACATAACACTCAATAAGGAGATCCAGTTAGGCTACTAATTTAAATCTTTTGACCTTCATGACACTTCATACGACTTGTAAGTTTGCCTTTAATTATAGGAAAAATATTGTTTGGTGAATAATAGAGGTGCATTAAGATGCAGAACACACTATTTATCATATGTTAAATCCATTTAACATATGGTAAATAGTGTGTTCTAATGGCACCAATGGCAAGAACACACTATTTATCATATGTTTGTGAAGAGTTAAAAATAATTGTGAATTTATAAGAGTTTTGAACATTTATAACAAGTTATTAGTTTGGTGTTTTGTAACTTCTGTAGTAAAAATACATTTCAGCTGTTTCATCACATCACCTAGATTATTTTTTATTATGAAGGCATCCACTGTTTTATTAGGTGGTTAAGAGTTGAAAAGGTTTATATTTTTCTCTCCAGAATATAGTTGTTATTTAAAATTTGATCTTCAATACAAATGTTGTAAGTTTGACTTAGATTTGCCAGCATTTATGAATTTTCTAACAATCAAGTGATGCTTACTCTAGCATTTGCTTTAGAAATTAGTTCTAAACCTATGTGTTTTACTACATTTAGCAGCGAAATGGTTTGAAACGCAAATCACATGAGCTTGAAGATGCGACAGGTTTGCAACATCAAGTGTTACAGCCTCACCAAACGAAACGAATAGAAGATAGAGCCCAACACACACACCATCGGCATCAAGTGCACCATAAAAGTTCTGCTGCAGTCGTGCCTCTAACCTCAACAAAAAAATTCTCGACAACAACTACAACTATCACCACGGCGCCTGCAACATCAAAAAATAGCTCCTCCAATACTGAGGGGGACTACCAGCTTGTACAACATGAAGTTTTATACTCAGCCACAAACCAGTACGAGGTGCTGGAATTTTTGGGACGAGGGACCTTTGGTCAAGTAAGTCTGTTAAATGTTTTAACAATTTTAGTTATTTTAAATAATGTGGAACTTGGTGGTTATTTGGTTGTTGAGCCAGATTATGTCACAGAACAGATTAAAATTTTGGCATGAAAATCACAACGTTTTCTTCAAAAGTCCATAAAATTTAGTTGATGTTTCTTATGTTTACATTCAAGCAATTATTACTTGTAGTATCAGTTGATAATGAAAGTGCTTGGTGTTTTGTTAGGTTTTTCTGGATTTGTAAATCAACTGACCTTGAATAAATCTCTCATTGTTTATATGAATTTGAATCCAGAAATGCAGTAATTGGGTTGTTTGTAGAATAAATAATTTATAAATACAAATAAAATTTCTATAAGAACTAGAAAAGCACATTTTCATGCAAATATAAATTTAGTTTAGTTGTAGGATTTCCCGGAGAAAATATTTTTTATTTAATTAAAATTCTTTCTATTATTAGACAATTTGATTTTAACCAAGCAAAACTGTGTAATCTACTGTTAATAGCTGTTTCTACTTTTAACTTTCAAGCATAATGGCTGGGACTGAATAACCAAATCAAATTTTTTAAAGTTAGAAACAAACATTTCGTATTTTATTACACTTTGCAACCTGTGTATTAGAAATAAGTATGTACTCTTTTAAAAATGCTAATTTTTGTTTTATTGACTTAGTTGAGTGATAAATAATAAAAAAAGAGTTTAATTAAGATTACATGTACATTTTTATTGTTAGCACACTGATATTAATTGATTGTTAATTTTATGTATACAGACAAAACTATTTAAAACTATGCCTGTTTATTTTTAATCCACAAATTGTATAAATGCACAATAATAATGATGAGGGTTTTGAGAATTATTATGTAGTTAAGACTTAACAATATACTGATCTTAATCATTAACCAGAAAAAAAAAAAAAGGACATTTTTCAGAAGAGTAATGTAAGAGAAAATTAAGTTCCAACATCAGTAACTTCTTATTATTGACTTACAGGTGGTTAAGTGCTGGAAGAAAGGGACCAACGAGATTGTGGCAATCAAAATCTTAAAGAATCATCCCTCCTATGCACGACAAGGTCAGATTGAAGTCAGTATTTTACATCGATTGAGCCAAGAAAGTGCAGATGAGGTAAAAGGATATTTGTTGATAAGATTATTCTTAATGAGTAAGTAATTAACTTTCTTAAAACAATTAGGAAAGCTTGTGTAAACAAATACTCATATGGGCTTTTATTGGTTTGACTGTGAAAAGCTATTAGGCTTAAAAATTGTGGATCTTTAAGAAATAAAATTTCCAGTTCTTTTTACCACTTCGGCAAAGTAGTAATAATAATCAGATACTCCACATAAAACTTGTTTAAAATCTTTATAAGAATTTACTCTGAATACAAGGATGCAGCTGTGTCTTATTCATGTAGTTAGACTGAATCTGGAGACGTTAATAAGACATGTTATAAGGGCGTGTTGATTATTATATACCATTAAAATAAGCTAGAGACATTTTGTTTGATGTTTATCTTCTGTGTGGCTTAATCAGAAATTTCAGAATTGACTGTTTTACCTTTAAATTATAAAAATATTGTCATCTTTGTATGTAGAATGTATTCCGACTAACATTCAGCATTAGCATCTCAGATAAAACCTAGGACTTTTGGATAGGATGCTCTCCTGAAAAACAGTTTGGGAGTGTAGAAAACGTTGACTTTTATTTTATTTTTTTTTACCTTCATATCATTAATCATTAGCCATTAAATTTTGTGTACAAAAATACACGTGATATATATGTGTGTATTCCTCTCTCTCTCTCTGATTTACTTGTGCTGTAGACAAAACAACAAATCATTATAAAATGTAATAACTGCTTTGTAAATATTTCTGAACGTTAGTACTCGTCTCATACTGTGTTCCACCCGTCCCTCGACATTTCGTCATCTTCTCATACAGTGAAAGCAAGAAAGAGTCTCTGATAGTGAAAAGTGTGTTAACTTAGTTATAAGTAAATTGTTTCAATGTGCTACTGTGTTTAAAAAAGTTTCTTGAAACTAGTTTTTAATAACTGTGTGAATTTCATGCTGTACGAGAAGTTAGTATGATATTTGTTACGTACCTGATATAGTTTAACGTGTTTGTGGCTTTGTGTGTGTTTAATGATTATAACACCTAACACATGATAATGAAAATGTATTGGTTTTCACTGAATTGTTGTATTTAAGGTGATGTAAGTAATTTGCTTTATACTCACGGGAAGTTTAAAAGGAGTGTGTATGACTTACAACTGTGTATATGATATTTGTATTTTGTACATAGCACTTGAAAAGTTAATGCAACTATATAAAGTATAACACAGTTATAATACTTGGTAATTTAGAGTATTTAGGTGTTATTATCACAAGTGATGATTAGAAGTTTCAGATGTATCCGACATCTTGTTTTCTGATTTTGTAGCTCTTCTTGTTAGATGTACATAACACCCAGTCAGTTGTTATGAGATAAACTAATGCGATGATTAGAAGTGTCATGTATCTAACACCTGATATGTAACACTTGTTTATTAGGTACTTGAATGGTTCTTTTACTTGGTAAATAGAGTTGACTACTTTGATAGTTAGACTCGGTATCGGGTATATAGTAGTTGGTTGTTAAATGTACTTAACGCTTGGTAACTTGAGTATTTTCTGTTTCTAACACCAAGAAAAGTAATTTGATGTATATATAATACCAGGTAGTTTGTTTAAGCCATTTAACATATGGTAAATAGTGTGTTCTAATGGCACCATTTAACATATGATAAATAGTGTGTTCTAATGGCACCATTTAACATATGGTAAATAGTGTGTTCTAATGGCACCATTTAACATATGGTAAATAGTGTGTTCTAATGGCATCATTTAACATATGGTAAATAGTGTGTTTTAATGGCACCATCTAACATATGATAAATAGTGTGTTCTAATGGCACCATCTCCACTGATAGCAATCTTTACTAAGAGTGTTAGAGTGATCTGTACCTGTCTTGTAGTGAATCACTTCACA
>NW_013670571.1:31587-37451 GCF_000517525.1 Limulus polyphemus | reverse complement strand
TCAAAATTTGGTTTATTCACTATGTTTTGATGGTAAGTTTATTTGTATACATTGATAATAAAATAGTTTAATTTAAATTTTAATGTGTAACTAAAAAGTTGTGATGTGTGGACTTTGACCTACCTGTAGGGATAGGTTTAATTGTCTGTCTTTTAACAACTGGTATGTTGAAAATTTTAAACTTTAACAGTTTTTATTTTTTATAATAGTTTTGTCTTTTCTCTGGTCACTTGACATTATACTAACCTCCATTTTATTTTTCTTACTTTAAGTACCAGCTACAACCAACAAGTTTTTATCAGCCTGCCCATCAGGTGGCACAGCCACAACAGATGAACATTCCTCAACAACAGTCACAGGCAAGAGTCAATGGAGTTACTGCAGTACAGGGAAACCAGTATGTTGCTTCTGCTGCCCGTGCTGCCGATCCTTTCCAACAGGCTTCTCAGTCTCTTTGTGTCTCCTCTATTTTGTGCCCTCCTTATCAAGGTACTTCTTATCTCTGTATATCATGTGCATTATCACCTTAATATTAGCCCTTTCAGGGGTTATATGCACAACTACAATCAAATTTCAAAATTTAATGAAAATAACTATTTCAACAATTTTCAGCTCAAAATTAGTTTCAAAATGATATTCTGTCATTTTGTAACTTTAATATCTAAAGAAAATGAAAAAATGCTCAAAATTTTAAACAGTCTTGGCTATTAGCAACAGTCTTATACATTTCTTTTAGAAATTTCCTGCCCATACAAAAATGCACAATTCCTTGAAAATGTGATTGTTTATGTTAGTTCTCATGTGGTTTATTTATCATTCCAACTTTTATTAATACAAGCCTCTGTTTACACCTTTTAAGATCTCGCAACATGTGAGCTGAAAAACTGCTACAGGCAAAGTTTAAATAGCACTTAATATAGCAGATTATGAACTGTTTATATCAATATATAGTGAATAAAGTGATACGAGAAGTAATCTATGGACTCATGGGAATATGAAAAGCTGTAACTCCGAATGCAAAGAACGGTGGAAACTAATGGGAGTTTTACAACACTCATGAACAAACTACAGACCTTGGAATTATTTTTATAGTTTCTTTACATGCCTTTTTTAGTGAGTAGAATAAGGAAAAATATTCCAATGCCTCAAATTCTTAATTGTTGAATATTAGTGTTAAGTTTTTTAATCCAAACAACAAAATTGTTGAAAAAAGCTTGTACATAAGTTAATTTGGGCCAAAAAATATTGTTAGCCAGCTTGACATGACACTATTTTGATGGGTTAGGCTGTGGGTCACAAATAAAATCTTTGTATTACAATGTCTTATATTATTTCCTTGCTTTCTGTATGTCTGGAGTATATTATGATTTCCATATTAAGTTATTTTTCTTGCTTTCTGTATGTCTGGAATATTACAAATTCCATGTTAAGTTTCATAAGACTGTATTAAATCCTTAAACAAATTAGGTTTCGTTGTGTTTTCTGGTAGAAATTGTTTCCAATGATTTTTTGCATTTTAAAACTAAAATCTGTTTATACAAATATTTATCTTAATTACTTTTGTTTATGTACATATACAACTTTTTTTTTTCATCTCATTCTGAAACGTGTGCTAATTTTGTCATATTTGTGTTGATTATTGCTTATGCCATAAATATTTGTATTATATTTGGTTATTCTTATCTATAATTCATGAAGGTGTTTTATGAGGACTGGCTGTTATATATATATATTTCTTATTGCTAGGGCTAAACTCACCAGCAAAGCACATGGTACCAATGGTTGCTCAGGCAGCCCAGGCTCTACAGATACAACCATCCCTGCTTACTCAGGTAATGAAAAATAAGCTAAAATCAATATTGTTATTAATAAAATCTATATATCTATTCTTTTAACAGAATTCCTTTTGTATCTCAGTTGACCTGATGATCTTTGGTATTACACAGGATATGGCAGATGTAGTGTAGTTGACATATCAGATATTTTCCTTTGCTTTCATTCGTGGGTTCTAGTCATTTGAAATTCATCGACGCTTTCTCCCTCCTCCCATATCATGTAATGTTGAATTTCTCTTAAAACTCATCCACCCTGGAACATAAGCTTTTAAAGAAATATATCAATCAATACATTTAATGGCACAGTTTTCTTTAGACAAATCTTTATGACACATTTGGAATGGGCTATAATAATCTGATATTTTCTTTACATTTCAAGACCACAGTATATTTTTGACTCGAGTCATGCAGAAGATGCTGGTAACAATTACTGCTACGTTCAAATTTCTGCATGATTGAGATCATCGAACACTAGAATGTTTTACTACAAAAAACTGTTGTTGCCATATATAACAAAAAGCTGCATTCGCTTCTACAAACATAGATAACAGTTTTATAATTGGAATGAATTATTGCAAAATTAAACATACAAATACACAGTTGAAAGTTAACAAAAGGAATTTGAACCGGCCCAATTCACAGATGAAACAGTCATTTAGACCTGCAGTCAACTCTTAAGGAAGTCACTGCTGCTGTATGTGTGGTCATCATTGAGTAAACAAGCTTACAATGATAACAAACATTACATTATGACAGGACTTTAGGTTATAACATGAACTTATGTGTAAAGGAAAAAAAGTCAAATCTAGATACAATGCGAACAATCGTGTCAGCTTATAGCCTGAAAATAAAACTACTGTGTATCATAATGGTTAATTTTGTATATTTTTCATTACTGTTTTTAAGTGAGATATGAAACAGTTTTGGTAGTAAACACTCCTTGAAAATTCGAAAAAGACCAAGAAAAAAAATTGTGTAAGTTAATAGACTCAACAACAGTATAAAGGATTTTATGCTGAAGATGTTATTTAAAAGTAGTTACAAGATTATTCACTATTCAACAGTACTAAACAAAATTATTTAAGGATAACTTCTGTATATGGTTAATCACTGTCATTACAAAATTTTGCTTCATAGTGGGTTAGCTTTAAGTTCATATAGGTCTATTTTTTGCAATGTACCCACTATTAGATTATCTTTCTAACTTTTTGTGCCCTATCAAAATTTCTTAAAAGCTGAAAAGTTTTCAGTATGCCAGCTTATTAAATTTTAGATGAAATCACTGAAACCATGCTTGTCAGTTGAAAAACAAAAGCAAAACATGATTTATTGGTTAACTAGCAGAGACCTGCAAAACATTTGCAGTAAAATTATTATCTTATTGCAACAGTACTTTAAATACAAGATTTATTAAATAATACAAAAGAATTCTAATCACACACACCGAAATCTATGTCTGCTTGTCTTAGGCTTAACATTAGTTAAGCTTTTATTAAGTATGGCCTATATTTGATAGAGAGATACATTAACACACTAACTTGTGAATATTTAATACTTTAGTAAAATTTAAGACCAAACTTTAGCATACTTAATACTATCAATAAATGAACTTGTAATGTTATTCTACAACCTAAAGTTAGACCTTCTTTAAAAACTTTGATAAGCTTTTAATGTGTTGTTGTACAGAATGTCTACTAAACTATATTTGCTTCCACTTTTTATTAACATTCTTTGAAATGAAGTGCACACACATGCACATTTAGATAATAAGGGGCACATGCATTTTCAAGGCAGACAAAAACTGAGTATTATTATGGTAGATGTTTGACGGTTTTATTTTTTCAGATTCTGAATATTTTACCCTCAGTACTTCTATCAATCTACTATATAAGACCAGTTAACAAAGGGTTATTCTATCAAAACAGGGTTGTGAGTTAGTAAATGATGACAATATCAAAAAGGGACGTAATCCTGAAACATGATGAGAAGCATATCTGATACTAGCTCACCTTGTTAATTCAAGTTGGTTATCATGCTGTCCTAATATAAACTGTGGCTTTAGACAATGGTAGGATAGGATTTAGTGTTGATCAACATAGCAATGTTTCTGGTTTATTTGTAGGTGGGAACACAGCAGTACGTGCCAGTTTCTGTGGTTGAGCAGAACGGGAGGCAGATGCTTCTGACAGTAAGTCTCTTTATGGTTTAATACTTTATTTGAAACTTTGATATTTTGGTATAGATAATAAATACTTACATATAAGATGTTATTTGGTTTTTTGTTCATGCAGTTCGATAATAGAAATAGCTTCTCAACCAATATTATGTCTATCATGCTCCAGCCACTCTGATGAGCCCTTGTAAGGGACGAAAGGCCCCATTGCCCTAGGATATGATGGGGATAGTGTGGTTGACATATTGTTGAGATTTTTTCTTGAAATTCACTCGCAAGTTCTTAAAATGCATATTTCACTCCACTGGGAAACAACAAAACATATTTTTGACATTTAGGTGACTGTACGTTTCATATTCACCAAAAAAAGTCACGGTGTTCTCTGCTACAGACTGTATGAAGGTTGGGTTTTGTTACTGATTTTCAATCATCTTGAGGACACAAACAATATAGTGTTGTATTATAAAAATTCTGAGTATTTTTAACTTTTGGAAATCCCAACTAATACTTCAAATTGTAGACTTAGTTACACCACATGGCTTTGTATGTTCTATATCTTCCAGCTTTGTAATACATCCTACATTTTTTCGTTATTTCATTGAATTTTCCATTGTTTCCTATTCAAAAAAAAAAAAAAAAAAGAGAAAGAAATGAAAGGTGAAGTTTATATTCGGATACTGAAGATTTTTCTTATGTGTTATAAGGTAATTAGCGTAACTAATGGCAACATATTCAGATTAACATAACTAGAAGCCAAAACAAATAAATTGTATTTATTTTACGATACTTTAGAATCTGTAATTTTGTATAAAATATGTATTGCTTTGTTTATTTCATGAAACATTTCTATGAAATAACTAATTCGGCAATTATTGGAATTTTATTTCTAATTTTGAGGTATGGAATTCCCAAAATTATGTATTTTGGCTCTGTTTTCAATTAATACCCACAATTCATAAATTTACTAAAATTAAAAGACACTAGGTGTCTTAAAATTGTCCGACATGTGTTATACACACACGCTTCATTAATTTGTATGTTTTTTATACATATTTGGCTCTACATTAGCTAAGAGCTTTTGTTGACAATTTAGTGTATATAAAAGGTTAAATGATTATTGAAATGCTATGATTTTTAGAATGCTGTGCAGTCAGGTTGGGGAGCTAATCGTCAGATGTTTGTTCCATCTTGGCAACAACTTCCAACCCAGCGAACCATCCAGCAACAAGTATTGTCAGACTCGGAGGTGTGGAGCCGATCACTAGTTCTTGAAAGAGCAGCATTGTTACCTGAGCAGGCTGCTGTCATACCTGTGGTAAATACACTTTTGTGTCTGTGTGTATCAGATTGTGTGCTTGGAGTTATATAGAAGAGTAGAATTTTTATTCAAACACTAAACTCTATTTTATCATATTGTTCTTTTTAGTCTGTTAGAATCTTTAACAACTAACAGACTTGTCATATTGTTTTTAAATCTGATGTATATTTAACAACTAACAGACTTGTCATATTGTTTTTAAATCTGATTTATCTTTAACAACTAACAGACTTGTCATATTGTTTTTAAATCTGATTTATCTTTAACAACTAACAGACTTGTCATATTGTTTTTAAATCTGATGTATATTTAACAACTAACAGACTTGTCATATTGTTTTTAAATCTGATGTATATTTAACAACTAACAGACTTGTCATATTGTTTTTAAATCTGATTTATCTTTAACAACTAATAGGCTTGTCATTGTTTTTAATCTGTTGTATCTGTAACAATTAACAGACTGTCATTGTTTTTAATCTGTTGTATCTTTAACAATTAACAGACTTGTCATATTGTTTTTAAATCTGATGTATCTT
>NW_013670571.1:29030-31194 GCF_000517525.1 Limulus polyphemus | reverse complement strand
TAATCTGTTGTATCTGTAACAATTAACTAGACTGTCATTGTTTTTAATCTGTAGTATCTTTAACTAATTAACAGACTTGTCATATGTTTTTAAATCTGATGTATCTTTAACAATTAACAGACTTGTCATATTGTTTTTAAATCTGATGTATCTTTAACAACTAACAGACTTGTCATATTGTTTTTAATTTGATGTATCTTTAACAACTAACAGACTTGTCATATTGTTTTTTAATCTGTTGTATCTTTAACAACTAACAGACTTGTCATTGTTTTTTAATCTGACATATCTTTAACAACTAACAGACTTGTCATATTGTTTTTAATCTGTTGTATCTTTAACAACTAACAGACTTGTCTTTTTTTTTTAAACTGATGTATCTTTAACATTAACAAATTTCTCATTGTGTTTCCTTTATTTGTGAGCACTTTGGTTAACTTGTTCGTATTGTGTAATTTGTATCTATCATTTGGCAGTTGTGAAGATTCTCATAGTTTTTTTTAATAATAACAATATTCAGATGTTTGTAGATGTAGCATTTGAGTTTTTTAATTAAGAACATTTCTGCTGTCTCTCAACCTTCCACACATCTTTGATATTTGATATTATTTACATTAGGCCTTATTGGCATAGATAACTGTTTGAATCAGCAATAATAATTCCAAAAAATATATGTAAGTTATTATAAATCAGATTTAAAACTTTAAATTAAACCTTCTGATCAACAATTAAAAAAATTGTCTTGATTATAATTTGGGTATGGTAAAAAAGTTATTTTTATTGTGTGCCAGAGTTTGTAAACACAGTGATTGTAAGCACAATGAAACAGCATTCAGTGTTTTGTTTTAATTAAAACAGAGATAAAATTTACATCACTATAAAATAACTGTATAGGAAAGTTTTAAAAGAAAGCATAAACATCACTAATTAAAGTTTACAAGAAAATCGGTTGTTTTTAAATTTGTTGATAAAATATCACAAAGAGATCTTTTCAAAATTTCAAAGATGAAAATTCATATAAATATTGCATATAAAACGTTTTGAAAAATTCATCTCAAGTTTCAAACTTTTCATTCAATAGTTTTTCATAAATGCAATAAAATAAACCAAGCAACAAGTATTTCAAATTAATGCACTTGGGCCTCATAGAATTAAGGACAGTGACATTATTACTGTATCAATTATTAGGTTGGTTGTTGACAAATGTGGTGGGTGAAACTTATTTATAGGAAATTGGGCCTCATAGAATCAAGGACAATGACATTATTGCTGTATCAATTATTAGGTTGGTTGTTGACAAATGTGGTGGGTGAAAATTATTTATAGGAAATTGTGCTTCTGTGTTGTTATAGTCATATGGTTGTGTATTATTTTCTCCACAACATTATAGAGTATCTGAGCACTTACTGTCATTATTAAAGCAGTTGTATTATATGTTTGTAGTGAACATGAATTTGTGTGTACGATGATTTTTATGTGATGTTGAAAATGATTTGAATTGATTCAGCTAATAGGTAAAATAAATGAGGTGAAACGTTCTGCTATGCTAAAGATACAAGTCATTTAATTTAGCGTGATATTTTCATCATAGTCATTCATTCCTAATTATATATTTTTATTTTATTAACAGTGGTCTTACACTATTAAAAAAAATGTGACAATATTCTAATTTTTAAGTTATTTATACTGTTAAAAATTCTTTGATGCTCAGAATATTTGATTAGATAAAACTTGACTCGTGACACAAATAGTAGTACATTTGGCTTGATGTCACTGGTAACATAAAGGTTTATATTATATGGTATGCTTTATAAACAGTATGGATAAATATTCCATGGCAGTGATTTGTTGGAATAAGAATTACCGTAGTTCAATTCACGAATATGTGAAGTTCATGTGGTAAGTAAGTATGAAGGCTATTAATGCTAAAATCCAGGTTTCAAAACCTGTGTGGGCACAGCACAGATAATTAAGTTTTGTGCTTAACTGCAAACAAAATGTTAAGATTATACATATATGTTGATTGGTAAATCAGCTGTTCCTTTGTTTTTCTTTCTTTTTAGTGTTCTATATATAGTTAATTATTATGTTTTGTATATGAATAATGCTAATGTGTCCATCTGTTTGCATGTATTTTTTTTAGTTTGTTTTTTCCTATTTCAGC